>NC_044906.1:10225181-10312047 GCF_001633185.2 Quercus lobata | reverse complement strand
TTGGACAGAACCAAGGTCTGCATTGGTCCTCGGACTCAACCTGATGGGGGAAACCAGTACAGAAAGAAAAATCGCGTAAGTCTTGGACAGAACCAAGGTCTTGCATGTCCTCGAGACTCAAGCCTATTGGGGAAACAAGTACAGAAAAAGAAAAAATCGCGCAAGTCTTGACAGAACCAAGGTTCTTGCATGGTTCCTCGACTCAAGCTATGGGAAACCAAGTTACAGAAAAGAAAAATCGCGGTAAGTCTTGGACAGAACCAAGGTCTTGCATGGTCCTCGGACTCCAAGCCTAATTGGGAAAAACCCAAGTACGGAAACAGTAAAATCGCGTAAGTCTTGGACAGAACCAAGGTCTTGCATGGTCCTGGGACTCAAGCCTATGGGGAAACCAAGTACGAAAAGTAAAATCGCGTAAGTCTTGGACAGAACCAAGGTCTTGCATGGTCCTAGGACTCAAGCCTATGGGAAAACCAAGTACGAAAAGAAAAATCGCGTAAGTCTTGGACAGAACCAAGGTCTTGCATGGTCCTCGGACTCAAGCCTATGGGGAAACCAAGTACAAAAAGAAAAATCGCGTAAGTCTTGGACAGAAACAAGGTCTTGCATGGTCCTCGGACTCAAGCCTATGGGGAAACCAAGTACAAAAAGAAAAATCGCGTAAGTCTTGGACAGAAACAAGGTCTTGCATGGTCCTCGGACTCAAGCCTATGGGGAAACCAAGTACGAAAAGTAAAATCGCGTAACTCTTGGACAGAACCAAGTTCTTGCATGGTCCTCGGACTCAAGCCTATGGGGAAACCAAGTACAAAAAGAAAAATCGCGTAAGTCTTGGACATAACCAAGGTCTTGCATGGTCCTCGGACTCAAGCCTATGGGGAAACCAAGTATAGAAAAGAAAAATCGCGTAAGTCTTGGACAGAACCAAGGTCTTGCATGGTCCTCGGACTCAAGCCTATGGGAAAACCAAGTACGAAAAGTAAAATCACGTAAGTCTTGGACAGAACCAAGGTCTTACATGGTCCTCGGACTCAAGCCTATGGGGAAACCAAGTACGAAAAAGTAAAATCGCGTTAAAGTCTTGGACAGAACCAAGGTCTTGCATGGTCCTCGGACTCAAGCCTATGGGAAAACCAAGTACGAAAAGTAAGATCGCGTAAGTCTTGGACAGAACCAAGGTCTTGCATGGTCCTCGGACTCAAGCCTATGGGGAAACCAAGTATAGAAAAGAAAAATCGCGTAAGTCTTGGACAGAACCAAAGTCTTGCATGGTCCTCGGACTCAAGCCTATGGGGAAACCAAGTACAGAAAAGAAAAATCGCGTAAGTCTTGGACAGAACCAAGGTCTTGCATGGTCCTCGGACTCAAGCCTATGGGGAAACCAAGTACAGAAAAGAAAAATCGCGTAAGTCTTGGACAGAACCAAGGTCTTGCATGGTCCTCGGACTCAAGCCTATGGGGAAACTATTACTTGTGACAGATCGGGAGATTATCGCTTAAAGGAAATCATTTCTATGCGCTGCACACATCCATCGAGAGTCATATCTGCATCATTGCAAGTATTTAAAGTAAAACGCTACTGGCATACATCCATAGAGAGCCAAACTAACATTCCAGATAAATATTTCGAGTACACTGGAAAGAGAGGTCCTTACAAAAAATGGAAAAACAGGACGGCTCTCATAAAAAATAAAAAAATAAAAAAAAAGAAAAAAAAAAAGAAAAAGAAAGAAAGAGTACAAAAAACAAAAGCCTAAAAGACTAAGCCTCAACAGGGGGATCTTCCTTCTGCTCGGGCTGAGGAGGAGAAGCCTCAACGACTGAGTCTACGGCGGGACTCTTCGTTATCTCAGGCACAAGGGCGGTATCAGGCGCTGCCAAATCCTGCTCTGAAGTCACTTGGGCATCATCAGGATTCGCTCGGATCTCCTGAGGGTAGAAGATGTTCTCGGGCAGTCTTAGTGCCGAATCCGCAGGAACTCCTGCAGCATCGAGAGCATGAGCCCAGGAGATACTGCAGTAATCCCTGCACACCTCGGGGACCTCCTCTGATAGCCTGGCCTCCGTCTCCTCAGCCCCAAGCTGGCGAGCAGCATTCTTCTCAGCCTCTGTAGCCTCTCGGATCAGCTGAGCCTCCTCTTTGACCCTTCTCAGTTCATCCTCGACCTTTTGCAAGGCAGTTTTGAGATCCTGCACTGCCTGCTTCTCGGTGACAAGGTTGAGTTGCGTCGAGTATAGCTCCTTGCGCTGGTCCTCCGCCTGGGTCTCGGCGCTCTTCAGACCAGATTCTGCACTCTTGCGCCGGTGCTCCGACTCCTTGAACTCGTTCGTGAGTATAAGGTGATCGTGCCTGAGGGACCCCAAGGTCTTCTCCACCTCCGTCCGAGCCTGGATCTCGACCTCAGTCCGATTACGTTCACTCCGGCAGAATTCCTCAGCCACAAATACCTGCTGAGTAATCTACAGACAAAACCAAAATGCTTTAAAAATATCTAACGAGATCAAAAGAGTTAATGAAACAGTAGAAGGATCACTTACCATCGCGAGATCCCTTTTAAGGGATAGGAAGATCTCGGACTGAGAGAAACGCCTGTAAGCCTCCATGTCCCGAGGAAGGAGCAGGGGCTGCTCTAAGGCCTCAGCCACGTACCCAGCTCGGCCGCGGTTGTACTCTCTGATCGAGGCATTGTAAGGGATTGCAACCCCCTCCAACTCCAATTTGGGGCTCCATACACGCGGAGTAACACGTACATCCGCAAGGCTCTCCTCGTCCCTACTCTCCGAGGAATTGCCCCTTCTGCTCCTTGGAGCCCGAGCAGTCTTCTGCTGCTTGGTGGGCTGAGCAGCCACCTCACCCTCCTCAGGGGTGTCAACCGGTCTCTTCTTCTTCAGGTCCGGATTGACCTTGAGACCAGGTTCCAAAGTTCCTTGAGGGACCACGGGAGGAAGGGCCTTGGCTTGTGGTGGAGGTGGTCCCTTCGATGATTGGCCTTTCCCTCTGGAACCCAACAGCTCCTTCAGAGATTTTCCCTTTCCTGCCATGGGCTCCGTCTCTTCGTCCGAAGTATCGTCCGAGCAGATAACAAGGGAAGGAGCACCAACTGCCGAATGTCGATCCCGCTCTCCTTCGGGATCGGAAAATTCCGCTAAGGGGGATTGCTGGACTTCCTCCTCAAAATGGAACTCGTCTATCTCTTCCTCAAGAGAGAGACGAGACGACTCAGCTTCTTCTTCAACTTGAACGGCAACGCCAGGCTCGTCTGGCGGAGGTAACTGCTCTGCCAAGTAGGGATTTCTAACACCGGGCAACACAACTGGCGGTAAATCGTGGTCGGCTAGGAACCCGTCCTTGGACACGTCAATCCTGGCCAGCCTCGGACTGCCAGCCCTTATAGCGTGACCGATCGCCTGGAAAGAGCTGCTTAAAGGTTGATAGCCCAAAACTAGATGAGCCGCACGCAACTGTCCATCCTCGGAAACGTAAATCTCCGACCTAAGAAGGTAGTTCAACGCTGGCACGTTCACAAGGCTAAGCCGAGGAGCTACGTGAGATTTATCTGCAAACAACTAAGAAGAGTGGGGTTAGTTCAAGAAATCTACCAGTTATGAGGAAAGCAGTAAAAATAAACCCTCAACACTAATTCCTCTCCTAACAAGGACCGATCCTAAAGGACGCCGCACCTGGGTTTCCTGCCCGAGTTGGACAATGAATACCGTCGAACCACTCCCCAGAAGCAATGAGGAAGTCATTCTTCACGGTCTTATTGGATACCGGGAGACAAGAGATCAACCTAACGTCCTCGTTTCGGGATTTAAGATAATACCCCTCATCCCCGAAGCGGTGACACTCGTACAGATAGGCCACATCGTGCCAAGTAAGGCCTAGGTTCATCCGCTCATCTAGGACATCTACACAGCCTAATATCTTGAACATATTTGGGGCACACTGTTGCGGCGCCAACCTATGGTTGAACAAGTATTCCCTGGTAATCCTACGCATGGGAAGTGTCATCCCTCCCTCTATGAAAGCAATCATGGGAATGACAACTTCTCCCAGACGTTTATCTGTCACTATTCCTTCAAGAGGACAGTACCGCAGCCCAACCCCCGGGGGGATGCGGTATTTAGCCCTAAAGACCTCCATAGCGGCCGGAGTATTTACTAGTTTCTCGAACCTACCCATCTGAACTGAACTGGGAAACGAAAGTAAAGACTGAGCAGAAAAGAAGGGTCCGAGGAGAGAATTGAAACGACGAGATGAGCGAAATGTACTGGTACCTTCACAAAACGCTTGATGGGATGCCTGGAAATCACTTGTAGATGAGACGTTTCGCAGAAAATGGTCACGGCGGCGTAAAGGGCGCAAGTGCTTGTATGTCTCTGGGTTTCGCTGTAGATCTCTGGAGCCCTTTGAGGTTTATGAAACGCAGATAAAAGAAGGAACTGAACCCCCCTCTGACGCCTTATATAGTCAGGAGGAGAGAGAGGAAATCACTCCTGCCTAAAAATACGCGAATGGACGATGGTCGTTCGATCCGCGCCACACCGTTGGATGAAGGGAACATAACGCCTCCGGAAATTAATGGCCACGCCTCGAAAATTGTGGCACGTCAAAGGTCACGATCTGCACACGCGCCCCAGGTCCTCCTTATCCCTATCCACTCATTAACATCAAAACCCCGCTTTTCTCCTCGGAAGGAGATAAAAACCGGAGTTTTGAGGGGCTATTGTAGGGCCCGGCCCAAAAATAATGGGCCACTCCAAATCCAGGCCCATCCGAGGAGCGTCCTTTCCGAGGAGAGGCCACACATGAAGCGTTACTCAATCCCAGCAACGCCCAGGAAGCCTGTCCGAGGAGAAACTCCTCCTCGGACATCACGAAGCCCAAACCAAGAGCCATCCCCAGCCAATTCAGTTCACCCTCCAGACATATAAAATGAATAAAATCCAAAATATCCCTCGAAAAGCTACCACCACATTAATTGCGCCCCAACCAACCTCTTGGCCGCATTAATGAGGAAAAGACCCCTGAACAGTACCGCCTTGGCCTCTGCAACTCACAAAGGGAGTGGTGAGGGCGGCTGATGGGACAGGCGCTCAAGTGGATGCTTAGATGATCAACAGGTGTAAGGTTTAGATGAAAGAAGGAGAGCTATATAATGTAATGCAGTCCCCCAAAGAAAGGGACGGAAAAAACTGTAAGAAGACCTAAAGAGAAAAGGAATATAAGGAGACTTGAGAAATCTTTCCTGTGTCTTTTATCTTCTGCAACCACCTTATCCATGCATTCGACCGAACGGGCTCACTGAAGCCAAGTTCTTTCACCCATTCTCTACGAACATTCATTGTGGGTTGCGTCTTGGGTCAAAGCCTGATCACTAGAATTTGGGCCAAGAAAATCGTGCAACCACAAAAATTTTGTATAAAGAAGAAGTTTATTGATTAAATGATAAATAACATCTATTTTGAGAAAAATTTTATGTGTATTAAAAACATAAAAAAAAATATACAATCCAAAAGTTAAAATTTACATTAAATAGAAAGATATATAGAGAATTAGAAGAGTTTGTCTCTAGAAAAGAAACCTTTTCATTTTTCTCTTCTTCATGGTCGACACTCCACTAGTACTAGAACTTTGAAAAGTTCATTGCTTTGTAAATAAGCGAAGAAATTCTCCTTGTGCATGGTAAATAAGCCGAGAAATTCACTTTGAAAATAGATGAGTGTGAACTAATGATGTATGGTTTAAATTTCTGAACAGCTTATTTAGCTGAAACTGGAAATTTTTTATTTTAAAAAAAAAAGTTAGCTGAATAGTATAATAGGACCTATAAATAATATAAAAAAATACAATATGTCTCACAAATACTAAAAAAAAAAAACTAAAAAATAAAAGAAAATGTTAACCAACACTGGCAGGTGCTTATTAAGGTGTAAAAAAGACACACAAAAAAAAAAAAAAAAAAAAAAAAAAAGTCAGAAAAAGTATTAAAAAAAAAACACCAAACAACACTTATAAAGTTAAAAAAATAAAATAAAACTATAAAAAAAAAAAAAAAAAAAAAAAATTATTATTAACGGGCACCACAAGCACAACCCAAAAACTAAATAAGCAAAAAAAAAAAAAAAAAGAAGCTCGCGTCAGACTCATCCTTCGTTGATAACAGCTGGCCAAAAGTTACTTTTTAAAATATTACCGTTTACTAGTATGCGTGAAAAGAGATTAAATATATTCCCAAACAGACTACTACACATCAATAGTATTCTCCACATTATTTTATAAGTTTTTGTCGACAGATTAACTTGGGTTAACTTTACTTACTTGGATTAGTTTTAAAGACTTATTGTGGCTTAGTTCGTCTTTAAAGGACAGACTCCGAATATAGAAGAGAGGTTCCAAACAGAGGTCCAAAGTTTCAAGTCCCAAAAAATTGGAGAATTAAGATCCAAAATAGAGGTTCAAAGAAGACAGCTTTCCTCTCTCCCTTAGAAAGACTTTTGTAATCTTTCCTCTCTTGTAATCTTGCAACCTTTCCCTTACAGACTTTATCTTGTAACCTTTCAGTTTCAAAGACATATTTTACTTTGTAATCTTGTAACTCTTCAGACAGTGCTTATTTTCAAAGCTTGTATCAAAGACAAAAGTCTTCAATTTTAATCAGAGACAGAAGTTTTATTCAAGTAAGATTTTACTAATTTCTATTTTCATTTTTCATATTCCGTTTTAACTTATTTTGAATATATCTATTTTGCTATTTTCTTCTTTATCATATATTTATCATTGTTTATGCTTCCATATTACTGCTGTGCTCTCTCTTTGGTAGATAATGGTATCAGAGCCATGAATGGTAGATGTATGAGTTTTATTTCTTTGCAATTAAGAAGTTACAAGGAACTAAGATTACTGTATAGCCACTACAGTTTAAAATCAAACAAATTTCATAATTATTGAAAAACATTTCAAACTTTCTCTATAATTTTTTATCATATATGAATTTTAAAATTTTAATTATTAGATTGCATTGAATGTTATTATTATATCTTACATGCTTGTGAGATTTTAAAAAACAAAAAATTAATAGCTATATTATCAATTAAATATTTAAAATTTAAATTTTTGTGGGTTAAAATTTTGCATAAAAAATAAATTTATTAATTCATTGATAAATAACATTCAATTTAAATAAAATTTTATGGGTGTTAAGAATATAAACAACTACCGATAAATTTTTAAAATTTAATAAAATTTTTAGAAGAGTCCGTGAAGAAACATTTTCCTTTGGTCTTTTCATCTTGGCGAAGACTCCACTAGTACTAGAACTTTAAAAAGTTCATTACTTTGTAAATAAGTGGAGAAATACACTTCACTTGAAGTTATACTGGTGCCGTATAGTCGCATCATTTGTGATACAACTAGCTTGTAATGAGTTGTGAGTAGCCAAAAAAAAAATGATGAATGATATAAAAATGTAAAAATTAAAAAAAAAATATATTAAATGGTATTTATAAAGTTGAAAAAAATAAAATAAAGGTATAAAAAAGACAAATTAAAAATTAAAAAAAAAGTTGTCCATGGTAATCATAACTCAAAATAGTTTGAAATTCGTTTATTTTATTAAAAGTAAAAGTAAAATTTAATTAAAATAGTATAGTAAAATTTATAAATAATATTAAAAAAAATGTAATAAGATATATAAATAATAAAAAAAATTAAATAATAAAATAAGTTAATAAAATTAATAATTTATATTAAAAAAATAAGCTTACGTCAGATTCATCCTTCCTTGATAATAGCTGGCCCTTATAGGGTGGATCCCAGTAGAGCTGGCTCTGCTTTTTAGATTATAGAGTGGATTCCAGTGTGAACTGGTGATGTACAATGTGGACTTATTCGTTGATTGACTAGAGCTGGCTTTCCTTTTGAGACATCAGAACGTGGCCCCTCAACTTCATTATTGCATGCACTTTTTTGTTTTTTGAGGGTCATTATTGCATGCACTTTGTGCAGCTAGACTGTTTGTTATTTGGGTTCTCCTTATTCATTTCACCATCTTCCTACGTACTCTTTCACAGCAAATTTCCATTTCCAAAGTATGGCTGCAGCTCTATTTTCTGCTATCGTGGAGCGGCTTGGTTCATTCATTTCCTCACAGTTCACGTTGACTGTAACTGTTAAGGAAGACCAAATTTAAAATTTAAAATATTGTTGTAATATTTTTTATTTCCTAATTACTAGTAGACAGGGACGTAGTCAGGAATGAATACTTGGGGGGCCGGGTTGTAACAGAAATATACTAAATATAATTCTTAACTCTATTGGATACAAAATTATCAACTTTCATATATCATCATATACTTGAACATGTTGGGAATTCAACCGAAATTCCAAACCTGTGAGAAACAAAAAAATAGATAAAAGAAAATGCCAAAAGAAAAACAATCATACGCACAATTGTTTTTAGGTTGATATGGACCTTTTTCGATATAAGCTCGTCGGATTTCATCTTGTTTGTTGATAGGAAATTTACATATTTGTTTACGTGATCCTGGATCACGATCTATCTCTTCAAATTGAAGTTTTGGACATTTGGAGGGATGTTCATCAGGCATTGAAGTATTAACATTTGTTTCTACAGCCACAGGTGTCCTAATTTCTGAATTGCTAACATCTTTTTTCTTAAAGAATGCATCAATTGTTTTTCGTTTGCTCATAATTCTTTTAGGTTTAAGAATATGACTCAAAAATTAACCTGAAAAAAATTTTAAAAAATAAAATTTTAATTAGAAATTTTTACTTAATTATATGAATGTTATTCATACTCAAGAAAAAAACAAAATTTCCACTATAATTTAAACAGTCAACCCATTTTTAATACAACTTTAATTAATAATAACCCCTCAAACAAAAACAAAAATAATTTAATTAATTTGTCTTTTATAATGTATTGGTTAATTTAATTATATAGCTTTAATTATTGTTGTTTAGCTTAACAATAAACTATATTGCTTTAATTTATTTGTGATTAATTATACAATTAACTAATTATAGTATAATAGTGATACTGTAACTAATTAACTATCTATTGTATCCATTAGCTAATGGACCGCAACTAAAATAATATTAATCAATAAAAGTTGGATGGTGAAGTCCTTTAAAAAAACAAAAAAAACCGATATTATTTATATTATATGATTTTCAAAATTTTTTTAAATTGTTTTTTTCCAAGTTTCAATTCCAAAATTGAAACTTGGGTAATATGTGAAGCTCAAGCCCAAGTACTGCAGTGAATAACTTCAAAATCCATTCAAAGTTTCTGAGCCTTAAAGAAGTCCAAACCAAATAGGATACAACAAGCCCAACCCAACACACAAACACACCAACCAAAAACAAAAACACTTATAACACACAAACACACAACACACAACCCACAAACACACAACACACAACCCACAAACACACAACACACAAACATTGTTGTGTTTGTACAACAGGACCCAAAAAAAAAAAAAAATTATGAGTGCAGGCGTGTAAGATGCAAGGGAGCACAGTGTGTGGACAGCCAAATTTAAAAAAAAAAAAAAAAAAAAAAAAAAGAAGTGAAAGTCAGCCAAATTGGCCAATCAGATTCTCACAGTTCCACATCCAAAAAAAAAAATGCTGAGTTTCATTTATAAGTTTCATTTCATTCTTTATTCAGTCATTCAGTGAGATAAAGAGAGAGAGACTGAGAGTCTGAGAGAGAGTCAGAGAGAAAAACCTTGAGGGAGGGCCGGACTGCCGGAGGAAGCAACGAGCACCGCTCACCGGAGCAGAGGCAGAGGTGTAGAGCGATGAGCCGATGACTGATCTACCGTCTACGATGTCGATTTGCGATTCATTTCCTTTTTAATTTTAGTGAGATAAAGAGCGACAAACTGAGAGAGAGAGTCAGAGAGAAAAAGAGCGAAATATCTTAAGGGAGGGCCGGAGGGAGCACCGAGCGGCGAGCACCGAGCACCGGAGCAGAGGTAGAGCGATCTGCGTTCTCCGATCTGCGATGAGGGGCAACCGGGCGAGCGATGACGACGACGACAAGCTCGCTGCGGCGACGACGATGGCAACGTGACCGTCCGTGGGTTACTAGGTTTGGTTTTGGTTTGTGTATTAGAGATTTTTTCTTTTTTGATAAACACCTCTGTGCTCTGTGTTTGGTTTGCTGAGTTCTGTGTTTGGTTTGCTTTTGTATTGGGGTCTGATCTCTCTGCCAGCGACGACGCGACGTGATGGGTTCAATTTCTGATTCTCTGTATTTTTTTTTTTTTTTGGTTGAGAATCCGTGGGCTTGCCGTGAGCGAGCTACCTATAATGGGCTCGCCGTGGGCTTGGTTTTGTTTATTTATATTATATATATTTTTTTTTTCAGATTTAGTTCAAATTTTTTTTGGGTTTTTTTTTTTTTTTTGCTTGAAAGTAGAACAAATAATTTTTTTTTTTTTTTAATTTGATGGTGTTCCTAATTTTTGATTGAGGGCTGGGAGAATGGGTGGGGGGGCCGGCTGTGTAATGTTGGGGGGGGCTATTTATTTTTTCTTCATAGTCTAATGGAAAAAAAAAAAAAATTTGCAGGGGCCACGGCCCCCCCAAGCCACTATGTGGCTCCGCCCCTGCTAGTAGAGTTCTTCTAGGGTATTATTTTGTATAATACAAGTATACAACGTTTACTACAATTAGTTGAATATATAAATATATTATTTAACATGGTGTCATATATAAAAAAATAACATTTACTTTAGGTATTGTCTATTTTTTTATAAAAAAAATTTTACAAGTATTTTTTTTTTTTAATCTTTTTATCTCTATAAATATATAATTCTATTATTTTGTGTGTGTTTGATTAAAATTCTTTTTAGGTAAATCATATTTTTCTAACTTCTATTGTAATGCGTTATATTTTCCTAATATGCAACTAAACTTTATAAGTTTTAAATTTATTATTCAAGTTTATCATCTATTAAAAAATAAGGAGATTATCATAAAAATCAAAACTCATCATAAAATTATAATGTCATCATAACCAAAAATTAAAATGAAACTAAAGGAATAAAAAATAGACTTTATAATAATTTATTACTCAAACAATTGGTAGGCATATTCAAATTCATAATTATGGAGATTGTGCTTTAATATAAACTCAAATTCCTATTTTTTTAATAAAAAAACTAAGTACTAACCCAAACCAAAATTCAATTAAAGCTATAAAATTGAGGAAGAAAACTCTGTGGTGGGAAATGAAAGAAACATAATAACAAAACACAATCTAAAAAATAATATATGGCATGATGTATGAGTTAGCGCAACAAAAGTATAGCAACATTAAATATTACTGTGATATATATATATATATATATATAGAGAGAGAGAGAGAGAGAGAGAGAGAGAGAGAGAGAGAGAGAGAGAGAGAGAGAGAGAGAGAGAGAGAGAGAGATTTTTTTTTCCATTTTTTTTATTTGGTTATTTGTGAATTTAATTTAAAAGTAATATTTTTTGTGATTAATTAATACGTGTAATTTTAAATTTAAAGAGAAAAATTTGAATAAAAATTACGATGACTATTGTATGGACACGATTTGTGACGAACCGTAACAGTGTTGGGTTCGTACGTAAAAATGCCCAAACAATATCATTTGTAGAGCGTGGTTTTGAAAGGCTAGGCCTTGGTCACAAAACGGTGGGTTTTTCGTGGTGTTCATACATGATTAAGTCATTTTCGCCTTAGGAGTCTTTCTCCTAGAGGCGGGCTGGGAGGCTTTGGTTTTTGGCCATTTTTCCCAGCCCCTTCTCTGGATTGCTTACTTTTCCTTTTATATTGGCCTGTGTTCCTTATCCTTCGTCCACGTGTAGGATCGGCATTCCAAGACTGATACTTGTCCCATCAGCCCATACCCAGAGTGGTTGGGGGTGGTTGTAAAAGCTGGAGAGTATGGCTCTGTCAGGTGCAGAGTATTGAATGGCAGTGAATGGCAGTAAGGGCAGCTTTTCCTGGTCGTTATGCTTTCCAGCGTACCCTTTTCTATTGACACAGATATTTTTAGATTTTTTCCCAAGCTTTTCTATACCATTTTTGCCCTTCCTTCCTGTGAGATCTCGGATATGCCGAGGATTGAATCGTCCTCGGCTGTGTCCCAAGGCTATTTTGTACTTTGTATTATCGATCTTGGGCTATAATCCTTCTCGGCTCGGGCCTTAGGCCCCAATGAATAAATGGGCCAAGGCCACAAACTATTGGACCCCACAATAGCCCCTCAAAATCCTGCTGTCTGACCTCTTGGTTGGAGAGGGGGATTTTGGTAACGCCAAGCCTTTATTATGGCTTACTTAACTCTATCTTTCATTAATGCTGGTGTCCCTTCATTTACCCAGGAAACATACCGGACTACGAGACATTCCTATGAATTCATTCACAATGCGTCCCCGCTGTTTGATTATCCGCAACGCGCCTTTAATAATTTCTATTTACGAGATTATTTAAATTCGACGGTTTGTTGACGATGTGGAGAAGCGGAACGGGTACATTCTCGTTTACAGATTTTCTTGGAAATCTGGACAGATTAAAAACCTTCCGTTTTGCCCTTCATATAAGAAGAAAAGCAGGAGGCTATTTCTCTTGTACAGGGACCCTTTTCATCCTTCTGAAATCTGAAACCCTTAGCCTTCTCCAGAGTTTACTTTACCCGCTAGTTACACCTCAAATTGTGATACTTTCGAGATAGGAGTAAGTAATGAAGGAACCATACCCCTCCCAGAAACACCATATTCTTATGAAACTCAAAATGGCTCGGTCAGGGCAGGGATGGCAGAGGCTCAAGATCCTTCTTGCCTTCCTTTCAGCCAAAATTCGAAGCAGGGGCTCGTCACGTCAAACTTTCGGCGCGACTGAGTTGGGGTCACCCATTATTAGTACCAGCCGCTCTCTCATGAGCATAGCTAATATGACACTAGCGTGTTAGGAGTCAGGACTGACGCAGGGACTAAGTGCCCCTGCTTCTTCCTCTCTTCGTTCACTGGTGCCTCCTTTTGCCTCTCTTTCTTCTTCTTTCCACCACCAGATCCATCCTGGTACTTTTCCTTCTTCCTCTTCTTCTCCTCCTTCTTTCTCTTCTTCTCCTCCCTCTTTTTTTTCATCTCATCCATCTTCTTCTGAAGAAGGTCCTTCTCTCAATATGGGCGCTACTAGGGCAGAATTTGGAAGAACTTCGGAGACGAGTTTAAAGAGACATCTGACCGTTTACTTGTCATATTGTTGTTGTTGTTTTTTTTTTTTTTATTGTTTTTGTAATCCACCTTCTGCATAGGCTTGTTTAAGCCATTTTTTGTACGTTGTAATACCTCTTTATATTAATAAAAATCATTATTGCTTTATTTCACATGTTCTATCTCTTTATTTCTGAAATGGTTACGCCGTGAATAGACATACTATCTTGTGAATTCTTTTTATTTTTACACTTTGACCGATGTCTAGGACTGAAATCCCAGTTAAATAACAAGATCTTACTCTGTGTTTACTGAAACTATCTGACTTAATAATACTAAACCGAACAAATAATACTTAGGGCTGAAACCCACATTAAGAAGAAAAAGACAGGATATTATGATGAGCTTATTGGGGCGGCCTGGCACAATACCGCCGACCTGAGAGCGCAATACTTAGGGCCGAAATCCCTTATCAAGGAGAAAGACACTATTATGAACTTATGAGTGCTGTTCGGCACAATAATACCGACTCAAACAAATGATATTTAGGGTCAAAACTCTTGCTAAGGAAAAGATATTATCATGAATTTAATGGAGTTGTCTGACACAATAATGCCGACTTGAGAAAACAACACTTACCCCGAAATAGCCGGGATGACAACTGAATGCTCAGTGCGGTGTAGGAGGTAATCATCCGAAGACATATAGCCCAAAAATGAACAGCCCCTCCAGGTTGCTGAGTAATAGGGTGCTTCACTATCTTCCAAACAACTTTCATAGCCTTAACCTTTTTCTGGTGTTTGAGTCAAGGATCGAGCAACTTAAAATTTTTATTAAGTAGCTGACCTTTCCATAGGTTTGAGTCCGAGGATCATGCAATATCTTGGTTCTGTCAAAAACTTGATTTTGATAAGTAGTTGGTTTCCCCATAGGTTTGAGTCCGAGGACCATGCAATATCTTGGTTTTGTCCAAAACTTGATTTTGATAAGTAGTTGGTTTCTCCATAGGTTTGAGTCCGAGGACCATGCAATACCTTAGTTCTGTCCAAAACTTGATTTTGATAAGTAGTTGGTTTCTCCATAAGTTTGAGTCCGAGGACCATGCAATACCTTGGTTCTGTCCAAAACTTGATTTTGATAAGTAGTTGGTTTCCCCATAGGTTTGAGTCCGAGGACCATGCAATACCTTGGTTCTGTCCAAAACTCGATTTTTCTTCCAAGCAGGTAGTTTCCCCATGGGTTTGAGTCCGAGGACCATGCAATACCTTGGTTCTGTCCAAAACTCGGTTTTTCTTCCAAGAAGTTGGTTTCCCCATAGGTTTGAGTCCGAGGACCATGCAATACCTTGGTTCTGTCCAAAACTCGATTTTTCTTCCAAGTAGTTGGTTTCCCCATAGGTTTGAGTCCGAGGACCATGCAATACCTTGGTTCTATCCAAAACTCAGTTTTTCTTCCAAGTAGTTGGTTTCCCCATAGGTTTGAGTCCGAGGACCATACAATAACTTGATTCTATCCAAAACTCAGTTTTTCTTCCAAGTAGTTGGTTTCCCCATAGGTTTGAGTCCGAGAACCATGCAATACCTTGGTTCTGTCCAAAACTCAGTTTTCTCATCTAAGTAGTTGGTTTCCCCATAGGTTTGAGTCCGAGGACCATGCAATACCTTGGTTCTGTCCAAAATTTAGTTTTCTCATCTAAGTAGTTGGTTTCCCCATAGGTTTGAGTCTGAGGACCATGCAATACCTTGGTTTTTTCCAAAACTCATTTTTCTCATCTAAGTAGTTGGTTTCCCCATAGGTTTGAGTCCAAGAACCATGCAATACCTTGGTTCTGTCCAAAACTCAGTTTTTGGCATCTAAGTAGTTGGTTTCCCCATAGGTTTGAGTCCGAGGACCATGCAATACCTTGGTTCTGTCAAAAACTCAGTTTTCTCATCTAAGTAGTTGGTTTCCCCATAGGTTTGAGTCCGAGGACCATGCAATACCTTGGTTCTGTCCAAAACTCAGTTTTTGGCATGGGGCCTTGGCTTTAGGGGGATTGGCCCCTCGGCCAAGCCCCTAGAACCACCCATGCGATTGACGCTACGAAGCGTAGCCCTTAGTCAAGAATCATAGCCCCTAATGGAACTCTACGCTAGAACACTATAACCGGCTGTTAGAAATGATAAGGGAACTGTCTCGACCTACCGTTTATACCAACACACAAGCCTTTCCCACAAACGGCGCTAATTGTATGGACACGATTTGTGACGAACCGTAATAGTGTTGGGTTCGCACGTAAAAAGGCCCAAACAATATCATTTGTAGAGCGTGGGTTTGAAAGGCTAGGCCTTGGTCACCAAACGGTGGGTTTTTCGTGGTGTTCATACATGATTAAGTCATTTTCGCCCTAGGAGTCTTTTTCCTGAAGGAGGGCTGGGAGGCTCTGGTTTTTGACCATTTTTCCCAGCCCCTTCTCTGGATTGCTTACTTTTCCTTTTATATTGGCCCGTGTTCCTTATCCTTTGTCCACGTATAGGATTGGCATTCCAAGACATCACTTGTCCCATTAGCCCATACCCAGAGTGGTTGGGGGTGGTTGTAAAAGTTGGAGAGTATGGCTCTGTCAGGTGCAGAGTATTGAATGGCAGTGAATGGCAGTAAGGGCAGCTTTTCCTGGTCGTTATGCTTTCCAGCGTACCATTTTCTATTGACACAGATATTTTTAGATTTTTTCCCAAGCTTTTCTATACCATTTTTGCCCTTCCTTCCTGTGAGATCTCGGATATGCCGAGGACTGAATCGTCATCGGCTGTGTCCCAAGACTATTTTGTACTTTGTATTATCGATCTTGAGCTATAATCCTTCTCGGCTCGGGCCTTAGGCCCCAATGAATAAATGGGCCAGGGCCACAAACTATTGGACCCCACAACTATTATGCTGCTCCTATGCAGTAACTATGAGTAAAAGTTATGTTATGTTAAAAAAAAAAAAAAAACTTTAATGGACTTAACAAAGCTCTTGAACAAGTTTAATTTCACCTAAATAATTTTTTTTTAAAAATCAAGTTTGAAAATAAAAATTGAGCTTTGTGTTAGGCTTGATTTTGATAACAAAGTAAACAAATCAAATTTGAATACTATAGTTATTACTTTTCACAACTGTTGTCAGATCCCAACAAAATAAAACATCCTCAAAAATAATTTTCACTACCATAAATTAATTTAAAACCTTTATAAAAAGTTATAATAAAATCCACAATTTCGATAAAAAGAAACTGCAACAGCCTTCTTCCAAGAAACCTCTTATTATTTGCAAGGAAGAGGAGACTTAAGCATAGTCTTGCTTTCGGTGTGAACTGTGGCCAATTACTTTTTGAACTTTCTAGGTACTAGTTACACTCTTTACATTGCAACAATATCATGGAAATAAAACTTTCTAAGAACCATATCGCTTGGAAATTAAAAATCTCTTCGACAAACTTTTAGAGTCTGTTTGGTAGAGGAATTTGAATAATGTTATTTGTATTTTTTTGAAATATGTATGAATAAAAAAGTGTGTAAAAATACGTGTAATATTGTTTAAAAACTGAAAATATGTGTTTAAGGTGATCTATCAAACGAAGCCTTAATATTTTAATTAAAAGTTGGCTAGTTTATTGTAAAGATAACAAGAAAGTGTTGGGTCTGAGTTGTCTTGAATGATGTAACTCAAAATTCATCCCTCAAAACTAAAAAAAACGTGGAGCCCATTAAATTTAGAGTTGTTTGGTCTAGTTCTTGGGTTATGTTTTCATAACTCCAAACTTAAAATAATGATGAAATAATACAATTGGAGGAATAAAAGTAATTTATAGTTCTTTTCTTTTATTAGGGAAAGAAAAAAGAAAATTTCCCATTAATGATGGAACAATATAAACGGAGGAAAATTTTAAAATCTCAACTGTGAAAAATAAAAAGATCTCCCAAGTTTTTCTTACCAACAAGAAATTAATGGTATTTCCATTATTAGGTTTTAAACTTATGTCTTTTCGTTAGGGTCCTATATATTAGGATGAGTGTAAAAGTGTGGAAATTCATATTACTTGTCGGTGGGTTGAAGAAAAGCTTGGATCAGTGTGAGTGTGATATTGCGGCCCTCAGCCCTCAGGCTTTTGAGATAGTGGATTCCACTTCCAAGGGGCAATGGACACGGCTTTTGCTTTTTTCACTTATTGGTGAGGTGGGCTTCAATTGTTTTATTGAAGGACTTATAAGTAATTAACATAAAATGGTAGGTTTACGTGGATTATAATTTTACCGAGTGTCACGTAATAAAATTAGTTAAAATAATATAATAATATTTCTAAATAATACTAAAAGTACAATAAAATTTATAAATAATAATAAAAAAATAGGTTGAATTATAAAATAAGATAACAAAAACCATCCCCAGGCTCTACTTTTGAGATTATAGGGTGGATTACGAGTCTTTTGGCTGAATATTGCTAAATTTGAAGTTAATTTGTGTTATAGGTACTGTTTCAACTTATTTAGGAATTTGAGGAAAGAGAGTGAATTTCGGCAATACCATTGCCGAAATTCAACAAAAGTAGGAGAGAGAAATTTTTGATTTTCGGCAACACCATCACCGAAATAGGAGGGAAAATTTTTTATTTTTTTTCCCTCCTATTTCGGCAATGCCATTGCCCACATTTCACTTTTTTTTTTCTTTTTTTTTTTTTTTTTTTTTTAAGAAATGATATGTGCACACAATTTTTACAATATTTTTACAACATTTTTACAACAAATCACAGGTAATTAGTTATTATTAGTTAAAATTTGAATTTAACACTGAGATTACTTTTTTAATCCAACAAATATAACATGCCACTTAAAATTTGTTGTAAAAATATTGTAAAAATTGTGTGCACATATCATTTCTTAAATATATATAAAAAAAAATAAAAAAAAGAAAAAAAAGTGAAATGTGGCAATGCATTGCCACATTTCACTTTCTTTTTTTTTTTTTTTTTTTTTTTTTTTTAAGAAATGATATGTGCACACGATTTTTTTACAATATTTTTAAACAAATTTTAAGTGGCAGGTTATATTTGTTGGATTAAAAAATAATCTCAGTGTTAAATTCAAATTTTAACTAATAATAACTAATTACTGTGATTTGTTGTAAAAATGTTGTAAAAATATTGTAAAAATTGTGTGCACATATCATTTCTTAAAAAAAAAAAAAAAAAAAAAAGTGAAATGTGGCAATGGCATTGCCGAAATAGGAGGGAAAAAAAATAAAAAATTTTCCCTCCTATTTCGGTGATGGTGTTGCCGAAAATCAAAAATTTCTCTCTCCTACTTTTGTTGAATTTCGGCAATGGTATTGCCGAAATTCATTTTCTTTCCTCAGATTCCTAAATAAGTTGAAACAGTACCTATAACACAAATTAACTTCAAATTTAGCAATATTCAGCCAAAAGACTCGTGGATTACAGTGTGAACCGGTGATATACAGTGTGGACTTATTCATTGATTGACCAGAGCTGGCCTTGCTTTTGAGATATCAAAACGTGGGCCCTCATCTTCATTATTGCAAGCACTTTGAGCAGCTAGACTATTTGCTATTGCTATTTGGTTTCTCTTCAATAATCAACCGTTTCACCATCTACCTACGTACTCTTTAACAGGCTCTTCTTTTGTCTTGTGTTATCCAGCAAATTCCCATTTCCAAACTATGGCTGTTGCTCTAGTTTCTGCTATCGTGGAGCGGCTTGGTTCTTTAGTTTCTTCAGAGTTCAAGTTGACTGTAACTGTTAAGAAAGAAGTCGAAAAGCTTGCAAGAAAATTCCGTACCATTCGGGCAGTGCTCAATGATGCTGAGAAGAGGCAGCTGAAGGAGGAAGCTGTGAAGCTTTGGTTTGAGAAGCTCGAAGGCGTATCGTACGAGATCGACGACGTGTTGGATGAGTGGAACACTGTCATGATCAAATCCGAGATTGAGAAACAACAAAAAGAATTCGAAGAAGAAGAAAAAGCTGAAACTAGTACTGCTAAGAAGAGGAAGGTACGGCACTTTACCCCCAACTTCAGTTCCTCAGTTCTTGATCGTTTTCAGCATCGTGATATTGCTCATAAGATAAAAGACCTTAACGAAAAATTAGATGAGATTATCAAAGAGAAGCAGATGTTCGGGTTTAAAGTGAGTGGGCCCATTGAAGAAGTATTTGAGAGACCAAAAACTACTTCTTATGTTGATGTGTCTGAAATTCTTGGTCGTGATAAGGTTAAGAATGAACTAGTGAGCAGTCTATTGGGCAAGGGTACTGAAAAAGAAAAACACCCCCATGTCATCTCTTTGGTGGGCATGGGCGGTATTGGAAAAACTACTCTTGCCCAATTAAACTACAATGATCAGGAGGTGCAAGCCCATTTTGAGATAAAAGGGTGGGTTTGTGTTTCGGATCCTTTCAATCAGTGCAAGGTTGCCAAAGAAATCCTTGAATCTATTGAACGCGGATCCTCCGACTTGACTGCATTGCAAAATCTATTGGATGGAATTTGTGATAAAGTTCGGGGAAAAAAGTTTTTTCTAGTCTTTGATGATGTGTGGACCGAAGACTGTGCAATGTGGCAGCCATTTAGAGATGCACTTAAAAGTTGTTGCTCCCAAGGTAGTAGAATTCTAGTCACCACACGTAAAGACCAAGTTGCAACGATGATGGAAAGTGCAAATGCGATCAAGTTGAACGAATTGTCTGAGGAAGATTGTTGGTTGGTGTTTAGTAAAATAGCATTTTTTGATAAAGATCCTCAGGAATGTGAGCAACTAGAAGACTTTGGCAGACAAATATCAAAGAAGTGCAAAGGTTTGCCCCTTGCTGCAAAGACTCTAGGGAGTCTCATGCGCTTTAAGAAAAGTAGAGAAGAATGGAGGTATGTTTTGAATAACAATTTGTGGGAATTTGAAGATGTTGAAAGAGGTCTTTTTGCACCGTTGTTACTGAGTTATTATGATTTGTCATCACCATTGAAACGGTGTTTCTCATACTGTGCTGTCTTTCCGAAACATCATGTCTTTGATCCGAAACATCATGTCTTTGATGTTGATGAGTTGGTAGATATGCGGACAAAGAAAGATATGCAGACAAAGAAAGATCATATCTTTGATGTTGATGAGTTGGTAAATATGTGGATAGCACACGGATTTGTTGAGTCAAAGGGAAATATGGAGGTGGAAATCAAGGCACGAGAATACTTTGAAAATTTAGTCATACGCTCTTTCTTCCAAGAATGTGAGGAAGAGGAAGATGAATTTGATGGCGAAATAGTCCAGAGCACCATTCGCAAGAGGTACAAAATGCATGATATAGTGCATGACTTTGCACAATCAATTACCAAAGCTTGCCATTTGGGATATTCAACAGCATCCCAATTTCCTCCATCTGCTGATATATCCAAAAATCTACGCACTGTCATCTTTTTTAATCAATGTGATTATAACATGTCTAATTTAGTCCAGAATTTTAGCAGTTTACGGTTATTAACTTTGACCGATATGGAAATTCCAGATACAATAGGAAATTTAATACACCTAAGGTATCTCGATTTGAGTGGGACCAAAAAGGCTTTTCCTTGTGGCGAATGGGTATTGCCTGAAACTATATGTAATCTATGCAATTTACAATTTTTGAGGCTTGATTGTAATAATATTTCAATTTTACCGCGGAAGATAGGTAAATTAATTAACTTAAGACTTCTTACTGGAGGTCAATTAGTAATTCCAAGAGAGATTGGAAGATTGACTTCTCTTAGAACATTACATGGTGTCCTCAATAGTGATAAGGATAGCGAAAGATGTGAATTTGAAGGATTAAAAAATTTGAACCACCTTCGCGATTTGTCTCTATCTTTTGGTAAAACGGTTTTACCACGGCCTGATAGAAGAACAATTGAGAGTAATTTATTAATTTTTAATGCGTTAGAGCCACCTCGAGACTTGGAGAAGTTACGCATTAGTAATTACATGGGCACCACAATGTCTCCTATTTGGTTGGCGTCTTTAACCAATTTGAAAGAGCTTCATATCGATCTCGCCTTGGACTTAATGAGTTTGCCTCCTTTGGGGATTCTTCCGTGCCTCGAATCATTAACTATATTGGATGGATGGAATCAGAGGTTGAAAAAAGTGGGAGTTGAATTTTTGGGAATAGAATCTGAAAAGAAGAAAGAAGACATAAAAATATTCCCAAATTTGAAATATCTCGAAATCGATGGCTTCCCCGAGTGGGAAGAATGGATTGGAGGAACGAGAGGAGGAGCAAAAGAAGACGAAGACTGTATTACTATAATGCCACGTCTTCAAAAGTTGATACTTCGCTCCTGCTGGAACTTAGGGTCGTTGCCGGATTTCCTGCGTACAACTCCATTGAAGGAATTGGAGATCTTTGACTGCCCAATTATCAAGAAACGTTGCCAAAGAGAGACAGGCGAGGACTGGCACAACATTTCTCACATCCCAATCATCAAATTAATTGATCATCCTGAGCATATGATGAGGTAACTCGTTCTGCTTCTTCTTCTTTTATTTTCTGGTTAAAATTCCGACGGAAAATAAATTACTAACAACGCAGATTGATGAAATTTAACATATTCACATAAATTTGAATTAAAGCGGTTTGTTGTTGTTGCTTAGATTCAGCTATATTGTGATGGATCCAAAATTGCTTGATGGGTTTGAAATTTTAGGCTGGAATTTTAGATAGATTAATCAAATGAACAATGTCACCGAATTTTAACTCATTTGCATTTAAAAGTGAACAACTCAAATCAAATGCCTACCTCTTTCTATGTCATTTGCGGTTTAATATTTCCATGGGTCTGGCTCATTTTCTTGATTTCGGTACACTAATAACTCATATGGTTTTCTTTAGGGATGGGGATTTGGATTCTGAAGCGTACTTGGATTCTGATACTGATTGGTAACATTTTCCTACTTATTTCATCCTCTTTCTATTTCATTTGCTTTTTAATATTTATATGGGTCTTGCTCATTTTCTTGATTTCAGGGAACGTGCCGAGGATGAGGAAGATGCTAGTGATTTTGAGCCAGAGGAGAACGGCAGCGAGGAGGAAGAAATCGATGAGGAGGATGAAGACGAAGATGGTGGGGAAGGTTGATGTTCCGGCAAAGAGGAATAGGTCGGATAAAGATGATTCGGATGACGATGATATGGTGGAGAGGATGACGAGAGACCATCCAAGCGATAGGATAGGGTTGGGCCTCTGCTTGGTTTTTCCAGATTTTTCTTATTTTCTTTTAATTCCAAATTAAAAAAAAAAAAGAAAAAAAAAGTGAAAGTTAGAGGGTTAGTTTTGCATTTTTGCCTAATATTTATGTGGGTCTTGCTCATATTCTTGATTTCAGGGAAATAAACAATGACCTTCCGTCATTTTATCAAATTCTGGCAAAACTCACGACACTGTCAGCAATGGTTTTCTTAATCGCATGTTGATGAAATCTTGAAATCTGCGTGTGAGCAAGTCTGAACCAATAAATGGTAACTTCTTCCTCTTCTGCTACATCTGTCATTTGGCTGAAACATCAATTTATTATTTTAATTATCTCTCAAAAACTCCCACCAAAGAAATTACTAGCAACTTTCTCAAATTTAGGCCAAACTCACAACGATACTATCACCAATGATGGTGAATGTCAAGGAAGAATTTTTATTATTATTTTTTAAAAAGAACCCAGACTGAGTGTATAGTTGCTTATCTACAACTTATGCAACCTTCTATCCTTAATTTTGAGGGCTTGAATGTATAGTTGCTAATCTTCAGGCTTTGATGTTACAACTTTAAAAGCTTGAATCTGGATGAACATAGATTTCTAGTGTTAGTGATGTGTTTCTTGTCTTTGATAGCCCTGTTTTGTTTTAGGAATTGGGATTATACTTTTTGGGTTATTTTTATGCTCCTTATCTTGCATAGGAGTTGAATAAGTTGCTGCTTTTTGTTGATTCTAATGTTTGTAGGTGGGTTTTCAACCTATAAGACATAGTAGTGAAGTCCACTTTAGGAATTGAAATTCTTTTGTTTCTATATGGTCTGTACAACTAGTCACCCCAAAATTTATAAAAATGAAAAAACAAAGAGAAAGCATTGCTAACTACTCTTTGGATTGCTCGTGTTGGCTCATGATGCTCATCCCTAGTTTAATGCTTAGACTTGAAATTCCTCTTAACATGTTATATCTCCTTGAAATAGAGGTTAGGTCTCTAGGCCTTATATTTATTTTAGATCATTATCATTGTTGCCCATTATGATTAAAAGTAAATTATTCTAATCATTTAAAACATTACGTTTTGCTTTGCAAACTTTTTACTTTTAGTGATGCTTGTTACCCTGAATAAGCCCTGAATCCCAGCCACCAGATCCCGACGACAGAGAAAGAATGTTCAGCGACAACTTGGGGATGCAAGCAAGGATTTTGAACTTCCGTGGAAGTAAGTTTTTCTGTTTTACATACAAATATTTCCAAGGAACAAATTCCCCAAATTTGTCCTTCAAATATTGCTCTAATGCCTTAATAGGTTCTCTATCTGGCATGCAACTATTTAGTTTATTCTATCTCTCTCTACCTTAATTTATTGGTGGTTTTCTCTACTCATATAAATCACAGATGAAGCTAATTAAGCTGGGCACAGCCTGTAGTTGAAGTTATAAGCATGGAGAATGGTGTTGTGCACTACATTGTGGTGTTCCACAGTGATGATGATCTGAACGATTGGCCTCCAATTTCATCTGTTGTAGGTTTAATGTCCTCTGTTTTCTCATCATCATCGGGCATGCATTCAAGGTTTGCATTTTTATTCTTCTTTTCTTATTTCTTTTTTGATAGATTATTCATTTTATCTAAAATGTAGAACAATAGATTTGTATGTGTTTGTAATCACTTTTCGAATTTCTATATTATTACCATAAAATTGTTCAATTTTTTTTTGATAGGTCAGGAAAAAAAAAATTAAATAAAAATTTGTTTAAAAATCATTCCACCATGTGGTTATCTAAGTTTTAAATCATAGTCAACAAGTTGCAAATTACAGGGGATTAAGAGGTCTAGTTAAAGCTTCCCTTTACCATATTGTTTTGTCAATTTAAGAATATCAAGCTCTTCTTTTTTAGACATCATGAATTGATTTATCTCAATCTAACACAATTAGTAAAATTTTGTCAAATAATACCAGTTTGCCTTTCAGCTCAAGTCCATATAATGTTACATTACAATAATGGGCTTACATCCAGTACACAAAATATTTTGTATATTATTGAGAATGGTGTACTTATTGTGAATTTGCTAGAATTGGTAGGTGGGGTATCAAATCCTTAGATTGATCTCCAAACGCAGTTTAAAAGAGCTTACACGTTGCAAGTGCCTTTGCTCTTTTCTAGAAAAGCGTAATAGAAGAGAAGTTTAGAAGCGAGCTCTATCCCAGCCATAGGAATCAACCACACCATATGTGGGAGCTTTGAGGACAGAAAAAGGAAGTTCAGCGAGCTATTGGAGATGCAAGCAAGGATTCTGAACTGCCTAGTATTCCCACTTTACATACTAATATGTCCAGTGACCAAATGTTCTCAGAGTACTTCAAATATTGATCTGATTCTGTATTAGATTCTTTATTTGACATGCAATTTTTTGGTTTCTTTTGCTGCATTAATCTGTTGGTATGATACTATGATTCAAATCATAGACAAGGGTAATTAACATAGTAAAACAACTCATGATAGAACTTACAAGCATGGAGAATGGTGTTGTCCACTATAGCGGTAGGTTTTATAGTGATGATGATTTGAAAGATTGACCTCCAATGTCGCCCTTTTTAGCCGTTATGTCCTCTGTTTTCTGCCCATCATCAGGAAGGTTTGTAGACTAATATGACCTCTATTATATTAAAATTTCCAAGTAGTTGTAGAATCAGTGTTCTTGGTAGGAGAATTGAAGTCAAAAAGATATATACTTTTATCATTGACTATTTTTGTACTCAACATATAATAGTACCTTCAAATTGAAATTGCAACTCTCATTTGCTTCTCTTTTTTTTTTTTTTTTTTTTCCTTTTTTTTTTTTTTTTTTTGACTGTGAAATGATTTTTTTTTCACACTGTTGTGATGAAAAATAAATTTCATTCAACAACCAACATTTGGTTTTTTTTTTTTTTTTGAGAAGAACAACGTTTGGTATTTGCAAAGAAATCTAAAAATCAAAATTTAAATTGGTTGCTATTCTTTCAAAACATCAAAATGGATGGTGACTGTGCATAAAGAGTTAAAGATCTTTGTTAATTATCTTGTCTTTCTTTCGCAGTTCAATTGCCTATACTATTTCCTGAGTTCGTGGCTTCAGCCTTCCTGCACAGTTAGCAACTTATTTTCCAAGTACATGAACCAAATAAACTCTGGGTTCTGGTAGACTGGTACTGCATATCTCATCTTGACAGGTACCTATTAAGTCTTATTTTTCTCATAATGTGCTTTTCTGTTAGCCTTTTCATATTATCTGAGAAGTAGAACAATATAATTATGTAATTATCATTACGAATTTTGTATCATTACTATAAATATTGCTCAATGTCATTCTGCTGTGTTTATGTGAGTTTAAATTCATAGTGAACGAGTTGCAACTTATTGGGGATTAGAGGTCTAGTCCAAGCCTTCTTTTACATAATGTCCATTATGGACAAAGTTTAGGTACAAAATTGGTAGCCTTAGGCTACAACCTTACTCAATATATTTTTATTAAAGGTGAATTTTGACAAATCCACCATTATATTACATCTTCTTATATCCTCCTTACTTGCAAAATTTCTAGAAAATTAAAGACTAATAACTATGTCATCAATAAATTGTTTAAATTGCAAGTTTTTGTAGTTTAAATTATGCATAAAATATAAGTTTATAGATCATATAGTAAATAATATCTCATTGATACAAAATTTGGCTTGTGTATTAAGAGCGTAAAGAACATGCAATTCAATGTTTAGATTTTCAAAATATGTAGTAATGTTTATTTTATTAAATAAGGTTGTAGCTGTAGGCTACAACTAGTTTCATTGCTAAACTTTGTCCTATAAATAATTGTCTTACAAAGAATGTTTCATTGAAATAATGGTCTTATATTTGGCATACAAAAGAACTTTCTAAAATTTTTAATATGTTGTACACTTTATCAAGAAGTTACTAGAAACCTAGAATTCATGGGTGGCGAATCAAACACCAGATTGATCTTGGGATGGATGGAGGTTAGAAAAGCTTAATCATTGCGAGTATGATTGTTCTTTTCTAGAAAAGGGCAATAGAAGAGAAGTTTGCCCATTATTGTCCATTGATAAAATCATTATGTTTCCAAAAGTAAAAAAATTTTCATTTGATCCACAATAATAAACCTATAGCTGAAATTTTTTGTTTCTCAGTCTTTACTCATAAGTATGTTTTCTGTTTTCTCCTCTTCATCTTAAGTCAATGACCTCATTTGTAAAACTTTTGCAGTCTAAGCCTATTGGAGAAGAGTTGTCTATACTGTTGAAAATTGTTAGGCAAGGATGCACCTCAAAATGAAATGCACTGAACCTCTTTCATCAACAGGTTCATCTTGGTTTGCCATCCAAACAACTGTGGGAGTTGAGGACTTGTTTAACCATATGGCAAAGCAAAAGGCATTATCTCCAACAGGGAAGCCCTGGCAGCGAATTCACCATTTGCTGAAACCAATTTGTCAGTTGGTTTCTCAACTGATAGGGATGTTCCTCTTAGAGTGTCTAGTGTATTAGATGAAGATGAAGGAAGAATTTGTAGCAGACATAGATCAAGGAAGAAAATTGAGATATCCATAAGGAATGCAAGAGGTATTGCACAATTGAGATCTTTTTATTAAATATTCTTCATTATATATAATTGAAGAAGGAAATATGTTCTGCCCACTTCTTAAATAATCTTTCTACTTGTTTGCCTGCCCACTAGTTTCGCACACTAAGACATTTTATGTGATGTATAACCAAGAAAATATTATAAAAAAAAATAAATGAAAAAACAAGAGAAAAGACATTCATATGGACCAACTTCTTAGTGAAGATTTAAGATTGTGTATAGGTGATCCTATAATTCATGATCAAGCTCTAGTTTCTGCATACCATTCATTATGATGGCTGATTGTGTTCACATCCCAGCAAACATTTTATATGGATCTGTTGACTTGCTACACGCTTGGTTCAATTTAGACAAGCTTGAAGACATTGTTTTATATCCCAAAAATAGTAAATTTATTCAAGCAAGCATGGAATTGGAAAATTCCTCATTGGGAGGGCAGATCAGCACAAGCAAAGCCTTGTCCAAGTACTGAGTATATATTAAGCTCAATTATGGCCTTGTTTGGTGGGGGAATTGGGGGCCAAGTTCTCTTTATGCAGTCTGATTTATTTCTTAAAATCAATAAGTTGATATAATGCAGTATATGTATGTATTAGTATGTGCCATTGATATGCTAAAGACTTGAGGGATTTTTTGTTTTACATTTTAATTGTTGAGACCATTAATGAAAATTTTGGATCCAAAACTAATAATTTCTAGAGTGTTGCTCATAATGATCACAATGGTACCATCTTATCAATTTGGGATGATGTTTCCATCAACCATAAGAAGAGTTGAAAATGAGAGGTGTTGGTATTATTATTCCTCTAATGCATTCATCTTCCATGTTTGATGACATTATTTCCTGCAAAAACATTATTGACCACTCATATATTACAGCCTTTGACGCTTCCGCCTTGAATGATTTTCTTCCT
Source organism: Quercus lobata (assembly GCF_001633185.2). Classification (NCBI taxonomy): domain Eukaryota; kingdom Viridiplantae; phylum Streptophyta; class Magnoliopsida; order Fagales; family Fagaceae; genus Quercus; species Quercus lobata. The sequence continues at coordinate 10,284,013 of NC_044906.1, read as the reverse complement.
TAGTTGGTGATTAATGAAAAAGTTTGTTGGCATAAGTTACACAAATTTTCTCTAATTTTGATTTAAATCATAAATTTTTCTAATACTCTTCTCACGTACCTACATTTGTGTATATGAGAAAGAAATTTCGAGGTTTTAGTATTTTATGATAAGATATATTCTTGTTGTGACATTTCTTCCTCATTTTTCGTGACGATCCTAACTCATTTGGAAATAATAGTATATTATTTGTCAATATTACAGCCCAATATGGTTTACTAGTTCCTCCTAGTAGCAGCCGGAGGGTAATACGAGTCAAACAAGTGGAATCTCACTTGAGATAGGGAGCAACCCAAAAACCTTGGTGGGAATGGACCACACACTAACTAATATCAGTTGCACAATCTAAAAGGATATGCTTTCAGTTTCAGAAGCTTGGGATACAACTCAACTTCTACATTGACATATTGGATTCAAAGTACAAATCAATTTATAGCAGGTTCTCAAGAGTCAAGATTTCATTTTCATGTATTGACTATAGAATATGTATTGATTTAGGGTGTGGGCTTTAGTGCTCTATATTTTGGAAAAGTATCTTATGAGACTGTTTCATGAGAATTTCCTCTCAAAACACATGTGAGTCCCATTTATCACCTAATACCATAACAAAAACAAAGTCTTAGGGTATGAAATCTAGTGTGCTAAAATTCTTGGCTTAGTGTTATAGATTTGGGAGATCTAGTACAAAGGTGTGTAGAGTGTGGGGGAGAATGGAATGTTACCACCAGGAGTGGAGGGGATGAGCTGAGAAATGCCTCTCTTGTTTTTTCCCAGCAGCAGTTGCCCAATTTTGGAATGGCATTCAAAAATGAACAGACCCCAATTAGTAACTAATATGTTCAATAAAAAAGAAGGAGGCAATGAAGCCATATTACAATTGTTTTCTTTGGGCCATACAATTCTAATTCACATATAGGTAACTTTATGTTCTTCTTTTCATGCTATTGCATCTGATTTTTAATCCATGGTCAATAACTTTAATTTCCAACCCTTAAGGTTGCAGAAATGTTTTGGTCTTATTCATTTAGAACATCATGCAAAATGTTTTGTTCTCATTTGGCCTCATTCATTGTACACATTATGCAAACTTAAAACTAAGATAGGTAGGTAGGGACTGAAACAGATAATTCAGAGATAGAGAAAGAGAAATGGGCAAGGCTTTAAGTACAAAAACCCCAATGCTTATAAAAAATAAATAAAAGCCCTGTTATCCATTCAAAGATGCTACAAACAAGCTTAACCTGTAATCTGGTTTTCTATAGCAGTCGATCTTCAATGGTGACATATGAAAGCAAACTATTTAATTTTTTAATAACTGTACTCATTCTTCCATTTATCGTTTAGTTCTTCAAACTTTTTTTATTCAACTAGTAATAATTTTTTTTAAAGAAGAAAGCGGGGTGCCCTCATAGCTCAAACCTATAATTATTAATCATCTGGTCTTGATGTTATAGGGTTATGTACTTGCCATCTATCAAGTTCCTAAGTAAATATTTCGTGCTTTTTGCTTTTTTCAGAGGCTTAAATGTTTCTGAGCATGGGAGAGTGCAAAGTATGAGAAGCGATTACCATTAGATATGTAGATGTTACAAATACTTTGGCTTCATTTGTTGGATTAAGTAACCATCTCAATCCCTTTGGAACTAATAATCAAGATATGCTTGTGATTTTTATTTTGAGTATTGGAAACAGACACAAGATCTATCTTAGAAAGAAAACCCTAATATGGTAGATGATATATTTTTCTTAGTTTGTTTGTTTGATTATTAAATCCATACTTTTGTTGCTTCTCCTTTGCATAAAGTCTTTGATAGCTCTGTTTTGTTGTAGGAATTGGAATTATACTTTTTGGGTTATATACTTATTTTTATGCTCTTCATCTTGCATAGGAATTGAATAAATTGCTGGTTTTTGTTGATTCTAATGTTTGTAAGTGGGTTTTCAACATCTAATGCGTAGTAGTGAAGTCCACTATAGGAATTGACATTCTGCTGTTGGAAATAGTCTGTAAAACTAGTCACCCAAAAATTTATAAAAAAGAAGAAAGAAAGAGAAAGCATTGCTAAGTACTCTTTGGATTGCTCATGTATGGCTCATGATGCTCATCCCTAGTTTAATGCTTAGGCTTTGAAATTCATCTTAACGTGTTATATCTCCTTGAAATAGAGGTTAGGCCTCTAGGCCTTATATTTATTTTAGATCATTATCATTGTTGTCCATTGTGATTAAAAGTATATTATTCTAATCATTTAAAACATTATGTTTTTCATTGCAAACTTCTTTAGTTTAGTGATGCTTGTATAATCCCTGAATCCCACCCACCAGACCTTGAGGACAGAGAAGGGATGTTCAGCAACAACTCGGGGATGTGAGCAAGGATTTTGAACTGCCTTGGAAGTAAGTTTTCCTGTTTTACATACAAATATTTCCAAGCAACAAATTTTCCAAATTTGTCCTTCAAATATTGCTCTGATGCCTTAATAGGTTCTCTATCTGGCATGCAACTATTTGGTTTATTCTATCTTTCTCTACCTTAATCTATCGGAATGGTTGTCACTGATCATATAAATCACAGATGAAGCTAATTAAGCTAGGCACAGCCCGTGGTTGAAGTTATAAGCATGGGGAATGGTGTTGTGTTCTCCAGCGTGGTGTTCCACAGTGATGATGATCTGAATGATTGACCTCCAATTTCATCTGTTTTTGCTTTAATGTCCTCTGTTTTCTCCTCATCATCGGGCTGACATTCAAGGTTTGCATTTTTATTCTTCTTTTCTTATTTCTTTTTTGTTATATTTTTCACGTTATGTAAGATGTAGAACGATAGATTTGTATGTGTTTGTAATCACTTTTTCAAATATCTATATTATTACCATAAAATTGTTTAAACATTTTTTTTTAAGGTAAGAAAAAATATTGTTCAAACATCATTCCACCATGTGGTTATCAAAGTTTTAAATCATAGTCAACAAGTTGCAAATTACAGGGGATTAAGAGGTCTAGTCAAAGCTTCCCTTTTCCATATTGTTTTGTCAATTTAAGAATATCTAGCTCTTCTTTTTTAGACATCGTGAATTGATTTATCTCAATCTCACACAATTAGGAAAATTTTGTCAAATAATACCAGTTTGCCTGTCAGCTCAATTCCATACAATGTTACATTACAATATTGGGCTTACATCCAGTACACAAAATATTTTGTATATTATTCAGAATGGTGTACTTATTATGAATTTGCTAGAATTGGTAGGTGGGGAATCAAATCCTTAAATTGATCTCCAAATGCAGTTTAAAAGAGCTCACACATTGCAAGTGTCTTTGCTCTTTTCTAGAAAAGCATAATAGAAGAGTAGTTTAGAAGGGAGCTCTATCCCAGCCATAGGAATCAATCCACACTTTACGTGGGAACTTTGAGGACAGAAAAGTTCAGCAAGCAATTGGAGATGCAAGCAAGGAATCTGAACTGCCTAGGAGGTAAGTCTTCCCACTTGACATACTAATATGTCCAGTGACCAAATGTTCTCAGATTTGTACTTTAAATATTGATCTGATTCTGTATTAGGCTCTTTATTTGACATGTCTGGTTTCTTTTGTCTTTCTTATGCCGCATTAATCTGTTGGTATAATACTATGATTCAAATCATAGACAAGGGTAATTAACATAGTAAAACAACTCGTGATAGAACTTACACGCATGGAGAATGGTATTGTCCATTATAGCAGTTTTATAGTGATGATGATTTGAAAGATTGGCCTCTAATTTCATCCTTTGTAGCCTTTATGTCCTCTATTTTTTTACCGTCACTCGGAAGGTACATCATACATGACCTCTATTATATTTAAATTTCCAAGCAGTTGTAGCACCAGCATTCTTGGTAGGAGAATTGAAGTAAAAAAAAGGATATATACTTTTATCATTGACTTTTTTGTACTTCTTAACATATAATAATACCTTCAAATTGAAATTGCAACTCTCATTTGCTTCTCTTTTATTTGTATTTGTATTTTTTTTTTTTTTTTTTTTTTTTTTTTGACTGAAATGCTATTTTTCACACTGTTTGGATGAAAAAAAAATTTATTTGCCAACCAACGTTTGGTTTTTTTTTTTTTTGGGGGGGGGGGGGGGGAGGAAAAACAACATTTGGTAGTTGCAAAGAAATCTAAAAATTCAAAATTTGAATTGTTTGCTATTGTTTCAAAACATCAAAATTGATAGTCACTATGTGCATAAAGAGTTAATAGACCTTTGTTGTTTAGTTATCTTGTCTTTCATTTGCAGTTCAATTTCCTATACTATTTGCTGAGTTCATGGCTTCAGCCTTCCCGCACAATCAGCAACTTATTTTCAAAGTACATGAACGAAATAAACTCTGGGTTCTGGTGGACTGGCACTGCATATCTCAACTCGACATGTACGTATTTAGTATTCTTATTTTTCTCAAAATGTGCTTTTCTGTTAACTTTTTCATGTTATCCGAGAAGTAGAACAATATAATTATGTAATTATCATTACGATTTTTTTTATTATTACTGTAAATATTGCCTAATGTCATTCTGCTGTGTTTTTGTGAGTTTAATTTCACATTGAACAAGTTTCAACTTACAGGGCAGTAGAGGTCTAGTCCAAGCCTTCTTTTACATAATGTTCATATAAATAATTGCCTTACATAGAATGTTTCATTGAAATACTGGTCTTATATCCAGCATACGGAAAAACTTACTAAATTTTTCAATATGTTGTACTCTTCTTTGAGAAATTGCTAGAATTCGTGGGTGTGGAATCAAACACCAGATTGATCTTGGGATGGATGGAGGTTACAAGAGCTTAAAACATTGCAAGTATAATTGTTCTTTTCTAGAAAAGGGCATTAGAAGAGAAGTTTTCCCTTTATTGTCCATAGATAAAATCATTTTGATTTCAAAAGTAAAAAAATTCCGCTAGATTTGCCATAATAAACCTATAGTTGAAACTTTTCATTTCTCAAGCTTAACTCATTAGTATTTTTTCCTGTTTTCTCCCCTTTGTCTTAAATCAATAGCCTCATTTGTAAAACTTATGCAGTACCTATTGGAGAAGAGTTGTCTATACTGGTGAAATTGTTAGGCGGGGATCCACCTCAAATGGCCATGTCTTACATTCTGTTGCAAGTTGCTATTGAGAAAGATCCAGAAGCAGAATGGCAAAGGTCATTAGGGTGAACAACAAAGCTCCCTTTCTCTCCTCCCTAAAGCTTTGTCCTTTTCTCAAAGCTCTATACTCAATTCATAGATGCAAAAATGCTTATAGACGAGGCTCTACTCAACGTCATGGATGTCAAGAAGAAACAATGTCAAGTGATTCTTCTGTTAAATTTCATTTTTCTGATCATTAATAATCAAAGATAAAATATTGCAGCTGAAAGACGCGCCGGAGTCTTAATATCTTGAATCAGCCAGTTTACTATAAGTCAAGTCAACAAGGTGGCTTTAGAAGCAAGTTGTTTATATATTTATGTTGTTCATGTGTGTTGTGCTTTTGTGTGGAGCTGTAATTAAAAAATTCAAGCCTAAATGGCTAGGGCAGCTAATATTCAAGTGCTTTTGGTCCTATTGGCTTGGTTTATGAAAGATTGGTGCCCTGAAGTTTGATTTGTAATTGTGATAATCCTTTTCACATTTGAGGAGTTAATGAGAAGATTCAATTGTGTTCTAGAGCTAGATGCAATAAAAAGCTCTTGAAAAGTATTTGTTCATGTTCCCTAGGGTTTCTTTTATAAGTAATGCTATAGCTACAAACTATTTTACAATATTTTTACAAATTGTTGATGTGGCCAATTTTTACTAGTTCTTATCTGAGCCTACCATTAATATCATTTTTTCACTTATCAATAGTCACTCACTACATCAGTAACTTATAAAAAAATTTGTAAGATAGTTTGTACTTCTAGTATTTTCCTTCTTTTATAGTTGGGTTTGGTAGGCACAAAACCCTTGGCAATTTGTGGGCTAGAATGGGTTGAAAACAAAAAACTAGAATCTTGACTTTGGATTGATTGAATGCTAGCCTCAATCAATTGACACTTGGTATTCTCAATTGATCAAGCATCTGTCGTGATAACTACGAGTTGCGCAATAACATGCACTTCATCTTGAATATATTTTAACACTTGTTTAAAAACCCCGAACTTGAGCAAGGTATTGTTCATAGTTGCCAACATTAAAACCTAGTCTCAACAATTCAAGTTTATGGAAATGTTTAATTTGGACATTTTCAAACTATTGAATCTTGTAAGTGACAATAAATAAGTCACATCTTTAATACTATTGTCCATACCTTTTTACAAAACATTAAAAAAAAATTAAAAAAAAAAAGAGTCTAGTGTTCAAAGATCATTGGACAATATTGTTATCACAAAATAAAATGTAAGAGCTTTGTACTTGTTTTAAATTTTAAATTTCTATATTAAAAAATTCAAAATTATTTTTTCTTATAAAGAGAGAATTTGAATTTTTTTTTAAAATTTTATTTCACATTTGTGACCTTAGTTAAATAAGTTATAAGTCAAATCCTTTCGAGTATTATAGCATTCAAATTTGGTGTATTTTCGTTCTCAAAATAAATACACACACACACACACATATATATATATATATATATTGGTGTGTTTCTTTTTTCTTATAAAACTCACGCTTAGTAGACTCACCAAAAAAAAATCCTTAAAGCTTAACACTAAGCTCAATTTGGTTTTATTTATTTTTTTAATATCCTTGTAACTCAACTGAATTAACACTTTCTAATATTTCTAACAAAAACATTTAAAGTTCAAATCTCTTTTCCCTATTATAACTATGGAATTGATAAATAAAAAAAAATTAATATTAATTAAAGAAGCGGTATTTATCCATGAATCTATAGTGTGGTGAATAAAACCTGAAACCTCCAACTTTACGTTACATCTCAAGTCCATTGAGCCTACCTCTGGGGATACTTATGGAAGTAACACTAAACTCATTTTTTAGTTTCAAACTTGTTTTGTTCAAGAGCTCTATTTAAGTTCATTAACATAGCATAACTTGCATAGCAATTGTATATTAAACGCAATATTTATTTCAAAATTTTCTCTTTAAAATTGCACATTAATTAATCATAGGGTTAAAAAGATTTCAATTAATCACAAAAATATATTGAGTATTTTTATAAGTATAACAAAAATTCACAATATTTTCAAAATTGTCTACTACCACACACATGGATTATAAAATAAATTAATTAATTAGATAGAAGAATGCAAATTCCGTTGGATCATTGTAAAATTGTTGTCCTAGTTTTATTGAAAAATATTACTTCTAAATTCTAATAAGTAATAACTTTAAGGAGTTAGCTTAGCAGTTCTTAAGATCTCATAATATCTATGAGATCTTGGGTTTGAAACTTCTTGCCAAATACTCGAAGAGGTTTGAAGATTCTAAACACTTTTTTTGTTATGGCCATTAAAATAAACTAGCATGTAACTCTATGCAAACATATGAATGCATTTAAAACTAAACAAAATTTTTATTATAAAAATATAACTAATTAGTCAAATTAATTTTTTTTTAAAGCATGTAACACATGCATTCATGCATACATATAGATACATTTAAAATTAAACACAATTTTATCATAAAATATAGATAATTAGTCAAATTATTTTTAAAAATAAACGTAATTAGTCACATATTAAAATTCTTACCTAAATTTAATACTACTTATAATCATTTTCTTTTTCTAATTTTTAATGTGGGGCCAGAGAATTCGTGACCCAGACCCACTCTACATTAGGGCCCAGGGCCTAAGCTGAGGAGAGCTATTACCGAGGACACATAGTGAAGGCCCAAAAAAAGGCACAAGGATATGGCCGACGACGATCTTATGCTCAGCACCTCACAAAACGCCTGAAGAAAAGGACAAACTCAGTACAGGGGCAGGACAAGGGAGAAAGCTGCCAACATCGTAATACAGAATCCTGCATCTGACAGGCCCATATTCCAAACCATGCTATTTAACTTTTCCAACCGCCCCCAACCACTCTAGGTATGGATTGACAGGACAGGTCTGCACCCTAGAAAGTAAAACTTACACGTGGACACTAAAAGAGAAAGTGAACACTAGTATAAAAGGAAAAAGAAAGCGAAGGAAAAGGGGATCCCCCTGAGGGAGGGAAAAATCCTGCAAAAGAGGGAATGGGAAGGATACTGTGCTCCTCGGACGCAATCAGAGGACTTAAATCCTACAACCCATACCAATGGAATGATTAGCTAGTCAAGCTAAGGCCTTCCATGTAAAAGCTTCCATAAAAACCATGATTAAACTGCTGACCTGTGACCAATGTCCTGCCTTTCAAGCCCACTCTTTACAAATTACATTGTTAGGGCCCTTTACCCACGAGCCCAATGTCATTCTTGGGTCGTTAAACAATCGTGTCCTTATAATTGACGCCGTTTGTGGGGAGGCTTGTGCGTTGGCACAGGTGGCGGTGGAGTTGAGCCTCTGTCAAGCAAAGGTCTGCGAAGGTTCCTCCATTTCCAGCAACATGCTGTTGTTGCTCCGACATAAATTTTTGCTAGGGCTACGCCTCACAGTGCCAATGGCACGGGCAGCTCTAGGGGCTTCCAACATCAAGCTAACTCTCCCCACCTTGGTTGAGGGGCTAGTCTTCGAAAAATAAATAAATAAACAATACAAGTTTTGGACAGAACCAAGGCCTTGTATGGTCCTCGGACTCAAGCTTCTGGGGAAACCAACTACTTAGAAGAAGCAATATAAGTGTTGGACAGAACCAAGGCCTTGTATGGTCCTCGGACTCAAGCCTTTGGGGAAACCAACTACTTAGAAGAAGTAATACAAGTTTTGGACAGAACCAAGGCCTTATATGGTCCTCGGACTCAAGCCTCTAGGGAAACCAACTACTTAGAAGAAGCAATACAAGTTTTGGACAGAACCAAGGCCTTGTATGGTCCTCGAACTCAAGTCTCTGGGGAAACCAACTACTTAGAAGAAGCAATACAAGTTTTGGACAGAACCAAGGCCTTGTATGGTCCTCGGACTCAAGCCTCTGGGGAAACCAACTACTTAGAAGAAGCAATACAAGTGTTGGACAGAACCAAGGCCTTGTATGGTCCTCGGACTCAAGCCTCTGGGGAAACCAACTACTTAGAAGAAGCAATACAAGTTTTGGACAGAACCAAGGCCTTGTATGGTCCTCGGACTCAAGCCTCTAGGGAAACCAACTACTTAGAATAAGCAATACAAGTTTTGGACAGAACCAAGGTCTTGTATGGTCCTCGGACTCAAGCCTCTGGGGAAACCAACTACTTAGAAGAAGTAATACAAGTTTTGGACAGAATCAAGGTCTTGTATAGTCCTCGGACTCAAGCCTCTGGGGAAACTAACTACTTAGAAGAAGCAATACAAGTGTTGGACAGAACCAAGGCCTTGTATAGTCCTCGGACTCAAGCCTCTGGGGAAACCAACTACTTAGAATAAGCAATACAAGTTTTGGACAAAACCAAGGCCTTGTATGGTCCTCAAACTCAAGCCTCTGGGGAAACCAACTACTTAGAAGAAGCAATACAAGTTTTGGACAGAACCAAGGTCTTGTATGGTCCTCAGACTCAAGCCTCTGGGGAAACCAACTACTTAGAAGAAGCAATTACAAGTTTTGGACAGAACCAAGGCCTTGTATGGTCCTCGGACTCAAGCCTCTGGGGAAACCAACTACTTAGAAGAAGCAATTATAAGTTTTGGACAGAACCAAGACCTTGTATGGTCCTCGGACTCAAGCCTCTGGGGAAACCAACTACTTAGAAGAAGTAATACAAGTTTTGGACAGAACCAAGGCCTTGTATGGTCCTCGGACTCAAGCCTCTGGGAAAACCAACTACTTAGAAGAAGCAATACAAGTTTTGGACAGAACCAAGGCCTTGTATGGTCCTCGGACTCAAGTCTCTAGGGAAACCAACTACTTAGAAGAAGCAATACAAGTTTTGGACAGAACCAAGGCCTTGTATGGTCCTCGGACTCAAGCCTCTGGGGAAACCAACTACTTAGAAGAAACAATACAAGTTTTGGACAGAACCAAGGCCTTGTATGGTCCTTGGACTCAAGCCTCTGGGAAAACCAGCTACTTAGAAGAAACAATACAAGTTTTGGATAGAACCAAGACCTTGTATGGTCCTCGGACTCAAACCTCTGGAGAAACCAACTACTTAGAAGAAACCAACTACTTAGAAGAAACAATACAAGTTTTGGACAGAACCAAGGCCTTGTATAGTCCTCGGACTCAAGCCTATGGGGAAACCAACTACTTAGCAGAAAAAATACAAGTTTTGGACAGAACCAAGGTCTTGTATGGTCCTCGGACTCAAGCCTATGGGGAAACCAACTACTTAGAAGAAACAATACAAGTTTTAGACAGAACCAAGGCCTTGTATGGTCCTCGGACACAAGCCTATGGGGAAACCAACTACTTAGTGGAAAAAATACAAGTTTTGGACAGAACCAAGGCCTTGTATGGTCCTCGGACTCAAGCCTATGGGGAAACCGACTATTTAAGAGAAAAAATACAAGTTTTGGACACAACCTGGACATTATATGGCCCTTAGACTCTACCCCGGAGAGGAGTTACCCATTAATAGTTGGGTTAGTACCTAGACTGAATGGAATCCCCAGTCTACCCTCGGATCCTCAATACCAGGGGAACTGACGGGGTTGTGATAGGGCCAGGTGTTATCAAAAACACGGCCAAAGTCCCTCACTACTCGGCAACCTTCTCGGATGGTTTATTTTGAGTTTATCATTCTCGGACGGCTGCCTCACACGCATTACGGAGCGCTCAGCTGTTATCTCGGTTAGTCTCATAAGTTTAATATACTGTAGGTTAGCATTATTATATTCGATAATGTCGCTAAGTTCAAGTTAATAGCTTTTTGTTTCAAGGTTTCCTACCCTAAGTATCATTAAAGGAAAATACACATGTAGTACACCCATTCACAAAGTAATTGTTGCAGAATAGAAAAGTATATAGAAGGAAATAGATTCATCTTTTATTAAAATAAAGAGAGAGTACAATGTACAATGAAAGAGCTTGAATAAGCTTATGTTAGAAACTAATTACATAAGCAAAAAGAAAAGATACAAGGAAGTGAACAAAAAACAAAAGAGAGATGCAGCAGTTCTAAAATGGTGTCTACGAAAACCATTCCTCAATACTTTTACATGCCCATAACTCAGGCAACAAAAGAACCCAGCTTGGGGCTAGCACCGTTGAAGAAAAGGTGCAGGGAGCCGGAAGCTGATGAGCCTCCATGTTAGCCACGCCTGCGATAGAGCAGACGGCGCTGATAGCGGAAAACCACTTCTGACGCACCAAGAATTTGATGCGACTAGTACCTGCTTCGGATTTTGACTGAAAGAGGCAGAGATACCATCCCCACCTTATCAAAACGGAAGATTATCTTGAGTCTGTGTCTCCCCTGTCTAGACCGCACCACCTTGAGTCTCGGAAGGGTCCGATGCCTCTATAGCGGGTGTAGTTCCTTCATCCCCACCCGTGCCTCAAACATATTGCACTAAGGGGGGATAGCACTGGATATGGAGACTGTGATTATGGCTGAAGGATTATGATTTTGAAGGGAGCCGAAGGGTTTATGTGTAAGGGGAATAACCTCCTATCCTACTTATATAAAGGGCAAGGTGGTGGCATTTAATTTATGCAGGTTTCCAAGGAATGCTACGGACAAGACGGTTTTGGCTTGATTTCCAACACCATCTGCAACCATAAGATTTGAAGATCCTCGTGAAGGTGCGCCTCGAGCACTGAAACGTCAAAGGACACCGCGTAAGTAAAAACTAAAGGGATGCCTCTTAATTCGGCACATCTCCCATGCAAATGGAAAAACACAAACATCAGTAAAGTACAGAATTTGAGCGAGCCATGATGTGGGCCCAACATCACCAAAACCCTCCTCCCCAACTAAAAAGTCGGGCAGCAGGATTTTGAGGGGCTATTGTGGGGCCAGAGAATTCGTGGCCCAGGCCCACTCTACATTAGGGCCCAAGGCCTAAGCCGAGGAGAGCTATTACCGAGGACGCATAGTGAAGGCCCAAAAAAGGCATAAGGATATGGCCGAGGACGATCTTATGCTCAGCACCTCACAAAACGCCTGAAGAAAAGGACAAACTCAGTACAGGGGCAGGACGAGGGAGAAAGCTGCCAACATCGTAATACAGAATCCTGCATCTGACAGGCCCATACTCCAAACCATGCTATTTAACTTTTCCAATCGCCCCCAACCACTCTAGGTATGGATTGACAGGACAGGTTTGCACCCCAGAAAGTAAAACTTACACGTGGACACTAAAAGGGAAAGTGAACACTAGTATAAAAGGAAAAAGAAAGCGAAGGAAAAGGGGATCCCCCAAAGGGAGGGAAAAATCCTGCAAAAGGGGGAATGGGAAGGATACTGTGCTCCTCGGACGCAATTAGAGGACTTAAATCCTACAACCCATACCAATGGAATGATTAGTTAGTCAAGCTAAGCCCTCCCATGTAAAAGCTTCCATAAAAACGATGATTAAACTGCTGACTTGTGACCAAGGTCCTGCCTTTCAAGTCCACTCTCTACAAATTACATTGTTAGGGCCCTTTACCCACGAGCCCAATGTCATTCTTAGGTCGTTAAACAATCGTGTCCTTACATTTAATAAAATAGAACGTGTGGTGATTTTTGCTATGCGGTGATTTTTATTTTATTTATTTTTTGAGAAACATGTGGTGATTTTGATTGAGTTTATGTGATTTTTTTTTTTTTTTTTTTATAGTTTATTAATATTAGATTCTTAGTATTTTGCACTCATTAACTCACTTGACACAAATATTAAAAAATTTAAGTAAACACATGGCATAAGCTAAAGTGGATAATTATGTTGTAGATCTCACATAAATTTAGACACATAATGTAAAATTTGATTATAATTTCAAATTTTAATTCAATTTTCTCTAAACTTTACCTATTAATATATATATAGATGACTTATAAATTTGAATTTTTTTTAGTTATATGATTATGTTTTTTATGGTTTACTATATTGGACTTCTCGTTTTTTACACTAAATTAACTAATTTAGCACAAAAATTTAAAAATTTAGATTAGATGGGATACATGATGCAAAATTAAACTCTAATTGAAATTCAACTTTTACACTAAATTAACTCACTTGGCACAAAATTGTAAAATTTAGATTAGATGAGACACATGGCGCAAAATTAAACTCTAATTAAATTCCAATTTGAAATTTAATTGGATTTTCTCTCTACTTTACCTATTATTATTATTATTATTGTTATTATTATTATATAAAAGTAATAGCCATTAAAAAATATTATTAAAAAATAAAAAATAATTAATTAATTAAAAAAAAAAAAAAAAAACCTTAGTTTAAAGAACGACGTCGTAGGCTCAACCCCAATAAAACGAAAACCCACTTCTTCGTTCTTCCCTCTTCGTCTTCGTTCTCACTCTCCTCCTTCCTTCCTTCCTTCCTCTCTCTGCAACCCTAACCCTAACCCTAACCCTAATACCAATAATCAAATGAACCTCTCCACACCCTCCAACAATCCCAACACAAATCGAAACCCACCATCACCAAAAGGCCAAGCAGAATGCAACAATTGCGGCAAAGCAAGCCAATCAGGCGGGTCCCACACCGACACCCACAACCACAAGTGGGCCCAATTCCATTTCCACCACGTCAGGCTCCGAGGCGTCGACCGTCTCCTCTGCACCTCCTGCGTCCTCCGCCTCCACCCTTCTTCCTTCTGCCCTCTCTGCTTTGACCACTTCACCCCTCCCAACCCCCCAATTCACAACCACACCCCTTGCTCCAAATGCTCCTCTCTCACCCACACTCACTGCCTCCCCAACACCACCACCACCAACAACCCTTCTTCTTCTTACCTTTGTCCTCCTTGCTCTGACCCCAATTTCTCCTTCTTCCAATTCCAACCCCACACCGCCACCACCCGCCTCGACGCCCGCTCCGCCTCCGTCCTCCTCTGCGCCGCCCGCATTGCCTCCGCCTCGATGGCCAAGGCTGCTGCCGTGGCGCGTGCTGAGGCTGAGAGGAAGGTCCGCGAGGCTGCAGCTGCCAAGAAGCGCGCACGCGATGCCATGGAGCATCTAGCAATGGTGGAGGCTAAAGCAGGACGGAAGGACTGCTGCATTGAAAATAAGATTAAAGATGGGGTTTTGAGTAATGGGAATTTGAAGTCTTTGGAAAGCGTGGTTCCCAAGAATAATAACAATAACAATAGTTGTAGTAATGGGGTTGGTGGGGTTTTCGAGGAGAGAAAATTGGAGGTTGAGTGTAGGGCAAATAATGTGAATGGGGTGCAGAGCGAAAATGGGAAGGAAAATGAGAGCTAGGAATTTGTAGTTTTGTGTTTGTGTGCACTTTCAATGTGATTGCAGGTGCATTGGGAGTTCGGCTCAATGAATTGCAAAAGAGATTTCAAGTTTCACTATATGTGAAATTGCACGCGAAGAATGTTCTTCGGTGAGTGATTGTATACATTTGTTGGCTGTTTTGCTGGGAGGGTTTTTGAGAATTATGTGATTATGTGTAGTTATAATTGATTCGATGTGCTCAGTTGTAATTTTTAGTAGGCACATTGTTATCGTTGGTAGTCAGTCTAATACAGATATAGATAGTTGCTAATTCCCAATTTTTTTGGTTCTGTTTTGGTTAAAGACGAAGATGTTATTCTTTTTCTAGTGAAATAATGGCATATATTTACTTGTATTTAGTGATGCAGATATTTGCTTTTGTTGGATTTTGTAAATATTAATCACAATGACAGCTACAAAAAATTTTCTTGAGTTGATTTTTTGCTAAGCCAAAGGTTGAGTTGTTTATGAAGTTTGAAGAAAATTCAACTTTTCCAAGTTCATTAATGAATTATTTAACTAGTGCTATTGTTTTGATCCAGCAAATTTCTTTCTGCATTAGATTTTTGTCCTTTGACTTACTGTAGATCTTTTCAAGGACTTATGCGTTATGGGTTTCTTGTTGGAACAGAGGTATACCAGACAAAGTGCAGGCTGCAGTTTGGCACTAATAATGTGTTACATTAGGGTTGGCAATATATATATATATATATATATATATATGTATATATACACAATCACAATATATGGACATAGAACTTATAGAAAACTATTTTGAATTCAATGATCTGAAACCCTCTCTTTTTTATGTCTTAGTACTTTGCCAAGAGACCTTTTCATTCTTTGTTACACTAGTTCGCTTCAGATCTTGCTTAATGCAATCTTTCATTCTTATCACATTATAAAGGGGGAAGATTTCTTGCCAGATTAGTAGTAAAATTGTTGTATTTCTATTCTACTGCAGAAAAGCACAAGTCATTGTGTGTGGTTCATCACATCTTCCTTTGAGTATAAAATCAAATTTGCAGTCTTGGCTTATTAATTTTGCACATATTCGCTACCACTTAGTAGGTGATTCATTTGGAATAGTAGAAAAAAAAATTCTTGATTTTATGATTTCTGCATATATGAACCTTCTCAATATATTTCCCTGCCCTTTTAGCAAAAGTTGGAAATTGGTTTGCAGCAACCAAAGGAAAGCAGAAAGGCATAATGCATGCCATCCAGAAAAGGTCGTGGTGGTTGCATGTCTACATTCCTGAATTCCAGCTGCTTCTCAATAGCTTTAACTAAGACAACATAGGTTTAAGAGACTTGTTATTCAATGATTATGGTTTCTGTATTACCAAATATGTCAGCAAGAATCAGTGAATCATGCATTTATTTCTTACTTCGGCTTAAATCTTCATTTACACATACAACAGCCATGGATTAAGACAAAGATGTTAGCACGCTCAAAATATACATGCATAAGACCTACAAACAACACAAACTTAGCCCACAGAAATAGGATTGCAAAAAGGACCAGAGAGAGATCTTGAGAAACAAGTTGGTTCTTGATTACAAAAGAAGGGTTAGTTTGAGATTGCAAGAAATTGAACATGGGAAGACCTGAAAGAAAAATTGATTGCATTCTAAACGCAATGCTTGGGTTAAAATTTCTGAATGCATCTTTCTAGCAACAATCAATGGAAAACAGAAGCTATGCAGCAGCATTTGTCATTGAGGATGCTTTCTTCTAATCCTAGGTTCTTCTAAATACAAATATTCTTCACCTTTGGATGGCAAATAGCTTTCAAGTTGCTTGCCTAAAGTTTGTGGCTCTCCATACCTGAACAAAATAAAATTGACAGCTCTCTCCAATTCTTTTAATCACTTTCTTTTTCCTTTTCTTGTTGGCGGCAGAAAGACATTACATGTTCTCTTTGTTGAGTCTCCCCCACATGTTTCTCTTTCTATCTTCAGGAAGGAAACCCAGCCTGAAAAGGGACTTCAGTGCCTGGTAACCATTTTTGTGCTTGAATGAATCGACCAACTGTGAAACATTTGACTCTCTTGTTGGCTTGAGCTCCAAACCCCTCGTTACCATACTCAGCAAGGGTCAGTTTTAATTCCAAAGGTATTATTGTTGTTAAACCATCCCTCTGGACTAATTAAATCTCCCAAAAATGATTGCGGTGGCATGCCCAGGTAAATGATTCTTCAGTCCTTCAAGGTAGTAAGACTTGTCTCGGTCGATATTGCTTTTATGGACCACAAAACCAGCGCTTTGACCCCTGTCACTCCTGGCTTACACAGCTATTATATCTACCATCGATCCAAAAAACTCTGAAATGGTCAACATTGACAGAACCTTTGAAATAGATTATTACTTTGATTTGATTACCTACTGGTTCTAAGCTAGTTTTAGAGGATTCCTTGCAATCTATTTCATTACAAATCGAGTCAAGGGTGACATTTGTGTTTACTAGGGTTTTTGGGAGTGATCCAACCCGGCAACAACGCCAATGACAACTGCTGCAATTACTATGAGAGAAACACCCAACACAACCATGTTTCCAATCAATTCATCTTGATTTATTTCCTCATCAAATTGCGCCATGAGCAAGGAGACAAAAAAGAACTTCTATTTGGTTATTTTTTGTTTATTTTCTACTCCCCTTATGATGATGGAGAGGGCATTTCAAAAGTAGGGTCATCTAGCTTTTTGAATGCATGAGATGGAGGTTAGCACAAATGAGTTTGGCGCCTTTCAAAAGCAACCAAAATCATATATGTCGCTAACAGTATGTAGTTTTTCTTTATTTCTTTTTCCTGCTGAAGCTAAACAGTATGTAGTTAGGTACTGAAAGGTTTTGATGCAAGTTTGTCAAAACTACATGGCTATTTTTAGAACCCATTTTGGTATGAATAGCAAGATAGGCAATAGCTGAGTCATTTCCTCGATGTATATGAGGCAACTTGCTTGTCGGCATAACCATAAACAAAACATAAAAGAGTGATAAGAAGCTAGCCCTATTTTGGGTAGATAAATATGCCTGTGTTAGTAAATTCTTTAACATCCAAATCCAAGTAAATCCAGACACCTAAGAGAGGACATCAGAATGGAAGTTTGTTAAAGAAAATAAAATGTAAGATTGTTTTTTAGGGTGATTTCAAAGTAGAGATTTTAAAATCTTAACTGAAATTTAAACCCCCCACCCCGGGCAAAAAAAAAAAAAAAGAAGAAGAAACACTTTAATCCTTTTTTAAGGTAATTCCACGATTGAGATCTTAAAATTTTAAACAATACCATTGAACTATAAGGATTTAGGGGTTTATTAATGTTTCTCTAAATATTAACAATGTGATCTAAACCACTCATTTTAACAACAAATAACCAAAATTTTAAGAACTCCACAATGGGGCTTTTCTTTTTTTTTTTTCTCTACATCAAAGTTATTTTAAGAACTTTAGAGAATCTCAATCTAAAAGGAGGGAATCTGTGAAATGAGATTTTCCTGGACTTTATGAGCAGTATCTGCATTTAGTAATAGGGATTTCCGTGTATACAATCTTCTTATTAACCTTATTATAATTTATTATAATTAATAAAAATAAAAATAACAACAACAACAAAATACCAAAATATAGGCAAATGACTTGAGTTTAATTGCAAACCTACCAAAAGAACCGAAACAAAAAACATTTTCAATTATTTGACACGTACATAAAATCATTATTATTTCTTATAACTCCAAATATTAATATAAACAAAATATTAAAATGTGAAAAAAATTCTATTTTTTTGGAACATTTGGAAGTTCTCAACTCTTTTTTTTTTTTTTTAATAGGAGGGAGTCTCAACTCTTAAATAGGATAATAATCCCAAATTTGAAATCTACACAAAAAATTAACACTCTTATTCTTTTATTTGAGCCTTCTACCTTCAAGCTTACATCTTAAAATAAAGACCTATTCCCTATGTAAGCCTTGACATTTTTAAACAAACCATTAAATACCATTCATACATATGGGTGCAGAATTTGTAGTTTTGGCATCCAACAATAATGTCTCATGATTGGTCAAGGTGAATGAAACCTTACAAACACCATCAATCTCCACATTCAGATAGCTTTCCTGACACAATTTTTTTTTTCCTGGACAAGCTCTCCTATTACCTGATAGCAGAAGAGATCAGAATTAAGGGAAAGTGGTCCAGTATTTTTTGATTGATTTGCACCCATCCAACACATCAAATTCCATGCTTAAGGCACAAGTTTTGTACTATTGCAGCTTCAGCCTCCTGCAAGTCAAATAAATAATGCAACCATTCAAATCTACTGCAAGTTATAAATAGAGAAAATAAAACATCAAATACCTATATAATAACTGTAAGTATAATGACAACCAAACCTTGAGGATGTCATTGCCCTTATGAGCACCTACATCGCTGCATGAAGAAAAAAGAATACAGCTCTTTCTCACTGAACATAGTATAACATCTTTTTGCCACTCATTATAGTTCTGATTATCAGGGTTCACGAGGAACAGCCATTGTCTTTGTCCATGCCTACTTTAAGTGGGTACATCACGTATTTCCTAAGCCCTCAGTAAGTATGCTACAAACAGCATCTTGCGCGGTGGAATCATCATGGGCATATGCCCCCCTGTCTGCTTCCTCTCTAGCAATAGATCCAACCAACAATCCATGAGTAGTAGCATCTGGGACCCAACCTCTTTCCAACATCAAATCCAGTAAGCGACAAGCTTCACATTTATTACCCTCTTTCCAGAAGCCATTAATCAAAATGTTGTAAATTTCAGGATATAGAATTTCAGAATTAGAAATAAGTTTATTGATCGCACTTGAAACCACACACAATTGAGAATGGTTGGATATACACAAAAGAAGATCAAATAGTCTTTTAGAATCAGGTACCCAACCCTCATTAACCATCATGTTAAAATAGAAGACACACTCCTTTATACGATTAAGTGAACTCATGCTTTGTATGAGGAAGCTATACACTTCCTGATCAAGACTGCAACCCCGTATCAGCATTTGTGAGAAAACTACTAACACATCTTTTGCCCTGTCTAATTTAGATAACTCAAGCATAATTGTACTGTAAGTTCCATTATTACAAGAAGTGCCAGAATAGTAAGCCAACTGCCATAACTTTATTGCTTGATCAACTTCTGCCGTGGCACAAATACCCTTGATCAACATATCAAATGAGGAAGACTGAAGAGGGAATTTATTACTAGACATATAATAAAACACTTCAGCAGCTTCTAGAGTCCTTTCCACCTGGCATAGGCCATCGATCAGCTCGGAATAAGATTTAGAATCCAAAATCCAGCATTTAGCACAAATCTCATGAAACAGCTTCAAAGCATCATCATGCTTGTTCAATTTACAGTTGCCAATAACTAGAGCCAAGTACGTGGCACAATCAGGAATAAATGAAGAAACAATCATTTTTCCAAGAAGTTCAAATGCCTTCCTGATACCCTCATTCTCACAAAGCCATCTGATAAGAAAATTCCAAGAATCACAGTTGGCTATGTTCTTTTCAGACATTTTCTCAAGTAGGCCTTTTGCCACTGAAAATTTACCAGAACTGCAACAAACTTCAAGCAATATATTGTGTAAAGAAGTTTCAGAAACATCATTCTCCTCCAAGAACTCTATAGCTTCATTTATTTTCCCTAATGTACACAATCCATTTACTATATCCAAATACACATTATTAGCCGGCTTTATATCACTACTTATCATCTCTTTGGAAATGTTCAATGCATCATCCAGCAAAAGGTTCTCACACAAACACCGTATTAGACCCTCGTAAACAAATGAATCAGGAACAAAGTTAGAAGCTCTCATTAATCTAAACAACCTAATCCCCTCCCCTGGCTTATTCTCCCTACAAAATAAAGGTATTGTACAGGTATAAAAACTCAAATCAGGCTGACACCCAAGTTCAAACATTTCATCTAAAACATTAACAGCTTCATCCACTCGGTTTTTCTCAACAAGACCCTTTATGACTATCTCAAAGGTCCTGCTATTAGGGTTGCATCCTTTCTTGTTCATTCTTCTAAACTGATCCAAAGCAGACTCAACCTTATTGGTCCCAAACAAAGCCTCCAACAAATAATTCAAACTATCAACTGTTGGTACAATTCCCGCTTTCACTATTTCCTTATAAACAAACATCACATCTTGAAATTCCCCCTTCTCCTCCACAACAGCACCCAATACAGCATTAAATGTATCTATAGAGGGCTTATAACCACCCAAGTTCATATTAACAAGAACCCGAATAGCTTCACTTGGCCTACCATGCCTAACAAAGGTATTAATTAATGCCACAAGAGCTTCCTCGACACCAGGACACCTATCTTTCACCATATTCTGACAAAAACCTTCCATTTCCTTAACATTTCCAGCCAAACCCAGCTTCAGAATTATCCAATAATACGTATCAGTGGTATGGTGGAACCTTTTTTGGAGAGCAGCCCATTTGAATATCCTCACTGCTGAGTTCAAATCACTGGTATTATCCAAAACCCGGATTAAGTTATCCGGGGCAAGCTTATTCCTTAAAAAGTTAACATTTTGTTCGTAGTCAGATGAGTTCAGTGTATTTTGATTGTTTTCAGGGAAAATTTCGATGGTATTAGCACATGAAACTGAAGAAATGAATGCATTGAGAGTGACCCATTTGGGGATTCTCTTGGAAATTGCCAAAGGTGAGAGCTTTACAGCCATTTGAGGAGTACATGAACATGAACCTATATTTTCTCGGAAAAAGAAGAATTTCTCGAAGGGTAAAAAGAAAATAACTTTCAAGGGAAAATGAACTAATGAGAAGGAAGATGTAAAGGAATGGTGATCACTGACCTGAGAAGAGATGCACCAGACTGAATTCAGCAGAGGCTACTGGAGAAGAGACGATAGTGTCAATGGAGGACTTTTGGTTTTTTGCATTTTACTTGCTAAAATGTGGAAGAAAGCAAGGGTTTTGTTCTGTGCACCCAATTCATCTCTGTTTGTTCCCGGCCCATATATTACCAAGCTACTGGCCATTGGGCTTTATTACTTAATTCTTTATGGACTCTCTTTTGCACTTGGAAGTTGGAATTACCATTTTATTGCACATTTTTTAATCACTTTCTGTTAGAAAAGTGGGTAAGAATTTGGATTTTAGTTAATTCAATTAGTAAAAAATTTTATCGTCAATTAAAAGATATGGGATTCAAACTTGCCTATGTCAAAAATTGATTAGTGTTTTAGCGTGATGATAAGAGTAATCATTATGAAGTGTATATCATAAATTGAAATTCTATCATATCTATTAAAAAAAAAAACGTGTAAGAATTAAAAAAGGGTGGAAGGAACATGATGAATTAGTGCTTATAAATGAATAATAAACCTCAAAAGTTCATATGTTATTATATTTATAAATTATAGACTCGTATCTATTAACCGACGTGATTCCCCCCAAAGTATGAAGAAGATAGAGTTAATTTTGTTGTAGATTAAATCAAAAATCTTCCTCATGTGCATGAATATAATTTGTTTGAAACAAAACTTCATAATCCTTTTCCTCCTGAATAAACGGAGTACCTAGTCAATCCTCTTTTTTTTTTTTTGGTGGGAAAAAGAGCATAGATATTAATAAGCTAAAAGGTTATAGTAGTTTTTTGTTCCTATGTAGCAGATATATAACATCACACACAATTACATAATACATAATGTCATGTATATTATCTATATGGGTGGTGTTGAGGGCCATTTGTGAGAATCCCGGTGAAAAGAAAGAAAGCCCAATAACAAGGGAAACAAAGAATTAACAAGGCAGACAGCAAAACCATTAGGCCCAAACGGCAAGAATAATGGATCACAGGTCTAAGAAATAAACAAATGGGTCTTGAAGAGACAAGTGGGCTCAAAGAAGCCCGGAAAGAGAAAAATAGCATCCCATGAGCAGTGTATGAGGTAGAAAAGCGAGAAAGGATCGCCGCAGGCCCAAAGTAATGCAAACTAAGAAAGTAAGGGATTTATGACAGGCCCATAAACCCCAAGGATGATAATAAAGTTATTGGCCCAAGGAAGCCCAATGAAGTTAGTAAAAAAGCCCATGGGAATGTAGAATTAGCAAAAGGGCCGAGAAAACCCAAAGAAAGCAAATGGGTCGAGGATACCCAAGGGAAAGCCAAAAGGGACATAGAAGTCCATGAGTAAAAGCAAACCAGTGGCCATGCCAAGCCACTGAGAGAAGAAATAAACGGCTGGCCCAAAAAAGGCCCAGCAGGATTAAATTATTACAGTAGGAATAACAAAACGACATTGTAGGAAATAAAGGAAACCAAGGAATGGGCCAAAGAAATGTAAGGCCCATCATCAAACAGAAGCTCAACTCTTGAAAGGAGCGGGAAAACAAAAACCAGCCTACATAAGAGGTCAAAAAACACGAACGGCGAGCCTCCAGACCACGACAGACGAACGGGCAGCAGGCAAGTTTTGGACACATATGGAATGAAGGCACGCGCAGGGCCCAGGCACCACCAACCTGTACCTAGCCAATACAGAGCATGGCGAGGTCGGGGGGTCAGAGATTCAGAGGGTATGGTTTGGTGGTGGGGAGAGGGGAAAAATCTATTTTGAAGGTTCCGGCTCCGGCTCAGGCTCTTTCGGGGAGGTGTCCTACTGGGATGGCTTACTACCCAAAAAAGACAAACTGAGTTGGAACCATTAGGTGCATGCCATGATGGATAGGGAGAGAGAAATAACCCAAACCGTAATAGGAAAGGGTGTCACGGCAGACTAGCAAACAAAATACTCTTCCTTGTCTGGCGATGGGAGGGCGATGCACAGATGGAACAGTGATGGTCGGCCAGTACACCCAGACCAGACAAAGGGAGTTAAGGGCTAAAACAGTAAAATCTGGTCACGGCAGGCACTATAAAAAGAGGGTCTTGCCGTGAACAGAAAGGGAGAGGAACAATAGGGGAACTTTGACTAAGAAATAAAAAACTTAAAAGAAATAGCAAAGAAAAAGAAGTGAGAAGAAAGAAAGAAAATAGTGAGAATTAGAAAGGTGGGCATGCACCGGTAGATTGGTCCCTTCTCTCCCTCATGAAATCCGGCCCTCTGTAAGAAAACTCGAGAGTATCTACGCAGAAAACCACTCAGACCCATTTCCCTCAAGGCAGTTAACCTCTACGACAGGACTCTTTTCCTGAGAAATTGACTGCTATGAGGAGGAACGTTCTTCCCTTTGTGGTTCTGCTTCTGCGGATTGGACTTCCGGTCGATTTCCTCTAATATTCCGACTAACCCATGCTTATTAACATTTGATGTCCTTTGTTATGCCTTTTTCTCTTCTGTAAAAAAGAAAACAAATAGTATTGTTGTTATAATTGATTTTAAGGGCTATTCGATCAATTCCCCATTAAGTGGCTAGATATTTTCTGTTTATTTTATTATTATTATGTCTGCCTGCCACAATTTGTCTGAAACAGTTTCGTCTGTCGTGAATACGTTCCTGGCAGACTTGGCCTAGTTTGCGCACAAGCCGAACCAAACTTAAGTTGAAGCTGGACCGGTCCCAACTCTTTTATCCAGAAAACTTGGGCTTAGTGCAACAGGAGGCAACCCAATACTACTAGCACGGCCCACCCCTTCACAGGTGGTAGACTCCTATCCTATCTCGAAAGAAAGTAGTGATAACAAAAAGGTACGACATGTATCAAATAGCACTTCACGTTGCATTTGGTTCTTTCATTTTTTAACTCACTTATTTGTTACTCTATTTGGCCTACGGTAGGAGAAAGTTTACACCGCATACAACGAATGCAATGTATACTTTCTTCCGTGATAAATATGATTATGTGAGTCTGGCTGAATTCCTATTACTCTATTTGGCATACGGTAGGAGAAAGTTTACACCGCATACAACGAATGCAAGGTATACTTTCTTCCATGATAAATATGATTATGTGAGTCTGGCTGAATTCTTCATTCATGTGTTTTGAAGAAGGCATTTGAATTGAGTTAAATTTATATGAATTTTATGTTTTTTTACTGGTACATTTGAGTTAGGGATGGCAATTTTTACCCGATCTGCGGGTACCCAGTCCGGTCCGACCCTAATGGGTCGGATTTTACCCGGTCCGATTAAGAATAGGGTCGGGTATGGGTTTTTAAAAAAAAAAAAACCCCGAAACGGGTCCGGGTTTTATTAAAAAATCCAAGACCCGACCCGGATAAAAACCCGGTACTGTATATTACAAAAATACCCCTCCTATATATATAACCCTTATAATCTAACCCTAAATCTAATCTCTCATTCTCTCATTTCTTCTGTTCTTCAGCACCAACTCAAAGTCAGAAGACTCAGAACCCACGCCTCCCTCCCTCCCTCAATCCTCACCCTTACTCCGACAGTGCAAGATCAGCCAACTCTCTCACCGCCGGTCCAACTCTAGCCGCCGTCCCAAGCCTTTGCCACCGTTCCAAGCTCTCTGTTAGTGTCACCGGTCCTAAGCTCTCTACTCTCTCAACTCCGTTTCATCCTCGCCGTCGCCGATCTCACACTGTCGCACAGTCCCCTGCCCCTCTCATCTCATCTTCCTCGCCCATGGCCACAAGCGTGACACGGCCTCTCGTTCTCCATTTTTTTTTTTTTTTCTGTGTTCAGTTTGCCTCAACCGTGTGAGTTTGTGTTTGTGTTTGATTTTATGATTTCTGAAAGGGAAAAATGAAAATCATAGATCTGAAAGTTGTGTTTGGTTTGTAATTTTTTTTTTTAGAATCAGTTTGGTTTGTAATTTTGAAAGTGAAAATCATAGATCTGATTAGGCCAAAGAGGATTCCTCATTTAAAACTATATTCTATAAATTTTATTATTTACTCATCTCCATATTTATATTGAGATATTTATATTTTGTGTACTAAAAGGAAAAAAATGTGCAGAGAAATTGGCAATGGCCATTCAAATTTTTTTTTTTGGTTGGGCTGCGGATTGGGCCCAAATCTAGCAAGGCTTGATGAGGCCCACGGGGCCCGGCGGAGGCGGGTCCGGGCTCTAGGAAAAAAACCCGGTTAATAAACGGGTCGGGTTCGGGCTTCAGGCTAAGACCCGCGGGTCGGGTCCGGGTATGGAAAAACCCGACCCGTTGCCATTCCTAATTTGAGTGGGATATAAATCATATGATATCAAATATAAAGTACGCAAAACAAAAACAAAAAAAAGCAGGCAGAACAAAATTACTCTACCAAGAATAATACTCTACGCTCTACCCTCAGGATATATAACATTGTGTTTTTTTTTTTTAATGAATAAGTACATTTTATTAAAATAATAATATATAATCCAAATTACAATTCAAATAACAGGAAGCCCATGTCCTTACAATTATTTGCTAACAAAGTAACAAGTAACATCCTTTCTACGGAAAAAAGAGACCACAAGGCACTTTGTGTACAAGTTTTCACTCATTTACACGACTTATCCGAGCCTTAACATCCAATCTAATCATTTGATTTTTTTTTTTTTTTTGGTTACTAGAAATCATTTAAATAATTTCCTCCTCTATATTGATGTACCCAATATTGTGAAATTTGGCATTCCTTTGCATCCATTATCCATATATGGTCC
This sequence comes from Quercus lobata, assembly GCF_001633185.2. NCBI lineage: Eukaryota > Viridiplantae > Streptophyta > Magnoliopsida > Fagales > Fagaceae > Quercus > Quercus lobata. The sequence goes on along the minus strand of NC_044906.1, from coordinate 10,257,857 downwards.
ACAGCAACGCAACAGCCAAGGCTAACTCTTTAAGAATCATATTCAGAACAAATTGCATGTTTGGCTAAAAACTTTTTCTCGATTTTATCACATTTGAGGTTGTGGCTTCTGATGCTGTGGCTGATTTCCCCCACTAGAACTTTCAAGCACTGCTGTTAGAAATAGTTACTTTCCATTTTAGAGCAACCACATCAGCTCGTGCAAATTTTCTGTCTATTTTGCAAGAAAAAATCTACTTTTTCTATTTTACACATTCACTTTTACAAAACACCCACATTAATTTATCTATTCTATATATTTATTTAATAAAATATTCATTCTTTTTACATTTTTTATTATTTCATTCCCTCTCCTCTCTAACACAAACTCATCACCTTGTCTTCTCTGTCCACACCCACACCCAACCAACCACCCTTCAACAAAATCCGGCCACTGATTCACCGATCTTCCACAACAACAACACAATCACAACAACTTTGACCCACTCGCCCTCCATGTCCGATCAATTCTCTGTCACCGTCTTCGTTTCCAAACGGATTGTTGGATCGGAGAGGCTGATCGTCGTTCCCAACTCACTCGCCACCCAAACTCGCCGATCGGACTCAGTCCGTGCTGCACTAGATCTTCGCCGAGCTATTGTCGTCTTCGTCTTCAAAGCCTGAGATTTTGAAGAAGAAGGAGAAGCTAATCAGCTTTGCAGAGTTGAGATGAGAGAAAAGTGATGAAATGAGAAAGAGAGAGTTGAGATGAGAGTCAGACGTAGGAGAGAGAGAAGAAATTAATAAAATAATTATGAACGAGCTACAGTATCCGTGTAAATATACACGGGTACTGTAGCTCATGGAAATATATACACATTTTTACACCCATTGATGTGGGTGTTTTTTTGCTCAAAATGTGTAAAATTTGCACTGTAGTTCTATTTTAGAAGACTTTAGATGATCTGATGTGAATGCTCTTAATACATAAATTCAATTATATGTATGTATAAGTAAATGCACAGGCATGCATCAATAAAGTTATAAACATATCATTTCTCAAGGGCTTCCATTACACAACAATCACGAAGGAGAACAATAAGGATACAGACAACAAATTTATTAACATTCTTCAACTCATTATGAGCACAACAATGTCTCTACCATGAAACATATTCATGCATCTACAGTAGAAAGTTCCATGACAAAAGGAAAAAAAACCAAAGACCAAGATGTAGCAAGATGATTCAAATATGCAGTGAGAGCAACTCAAAGGCTCTGTAGGCTGCATTCCTGTCTAAAAATATGACATGTCCTTGTCATTTGGCTTCAATTTTCTTTAATCCCACCATGTTCTTTCATAGCATGATATGATCATAGAAGGCTAATCAGATTCCACCAATAGATTTCCATATTCCAATTACATGATTGCATAAATAAAAAGCTTCCTCAGCCGTATAACTTGTGTTCATTTGTTTGTCAACTGTGTAAGTAGTGTCTTCTGTTCTCTGTCCAGTAGTTCAACCTCCTGCCTCAACTTGAAGACATGACCAATATAAAAAACTACTGTCCACAAAATATAAATGCACTTTTCTGTGGACCTTCATGAACAATTGGAGCGAACAAATAGTGAATACTTATTGTGATACATATAACTGTCTCGGTGATGGGAAACTAACATGCTTGATGCTCCATAGGCAAAAAAAACCAATGGTTTGATCTTCTCTTTAAATCCCCATTTAAATGGTTCACAAGAAGTCCACTGTAGCAACTAGCAACTCCACAACCTCAGAAAATTGTATCATATAATTCTGATCTAACTCTGTCCAAGCACTGCTTTCAATTTCTCCCCAAGATAAACTTGAGAACTCCAGCAATAAAACTTAAAATATATATAGAATCAATAAAACTTAAAATATGATATAAAATTATATGTAACTATTCTATAACCTTTAGGTATTACTAAGTATATTATAATTCTAGGGAAAAAGAGCCTCCTTTCAACTATCTATAGTCCAAACCACCATCATTAAATGGCACCATTTAGATCTCTTCAGGCCCTTTTCCCTTCCCATGTTTAGCTTCAGTTTGCACTTATGGAATAGCTATGGCCCCTAGGTGAGTTCAGTCTGGGCAACAGTAATTATAATTGGTTGCCATCCAGATAGATGATGCACAATCCATTTCTTTACAGTAATTACCATATTTAAAATTTGAAGTATGTCACCCAAGGCAAGCTCTTTCAGGCACATATTCCTTAAAATACTAGCTGCTTCATACCTACATAAAAGATAGAACAGAAGATAAGAGAAACTGGAGGGAAATTCCAGTAAGCCATATAATAAGAAGCAAAGTTAGAAGTGTTACTTGCACTGAGAAGCGATTATTGCAGATCGTCCGGCAGGGGATGTTAGAAAATTTTCAGTTTCATCCCATGTAACTTTTGAGTATCGATTAGGATTACCATCTATAGGGTTCACACAATGCCAAAGTTTCTCGTTCTTAGGAACATACAACTGCACATCACCGGCAATGTGCTTCACTACCATCTGCTGCTCAATAGCACTCTCCAGAGCATTTTTAATGTCAATATTCCGATGCTTGGGGTCTCCATATTGAATGCAATCAATTATATTTGCTTCAGTAGGCATTATCTTTTCATTTTTTAGGGTGTCCAATGCAAGCAAGATTACCCCTAGTAGGCCTTGGACATACCCAGAAGGCTTTGGGAATCCAGGAGTCTCCAATATACAGGTACTAGTGCCACCCATTTCTGCTGAAGACAAGGATGGATACTCTGGGTCACGAGGATATCCATTATTCAGCATGTTAGGGTAAACTGACAGCTTCTTCTGCACCATATATCCATTTTGTGATTCGCTTAAGCATGCATGATTTGTAGACTTAGTAATAGAAATATGTCTAGGCTCTTGATTTCTTTGCTGGACAGTAGGAGGGTTGTGAACACTGTTGGAATATCCAGAGATGTTCAAGAAATTAATATCAGGCACCTTTGTAGGTGGTCTTGAGGTAAAGTTGGATCCATTAAGCCTCAGAGGGGTTAAGGGAGGAACAAAAGTGTTAGTATTAAGTGGAGGTAGATGCATACTACGAGGTGAAAATGCAGGTTGAGTGGCAAAGTTGTTTGGCCGTAATGACTCTGAATAATTATATTGGTGATTTTTTTGGTGGTTACTGCTATTGCTCCATGAAGGACCAGGATTGCCATGAACAAAATTTTGGGCAGGTCCACTTGGAGGAACATTTGGAATATAAGAAAAATTACCAGGTTGATGAGAGTTTACATTGCTGTAATGTTCTACTGGTGAACTCAAAGTTTTTGATCCATTAGCTTGACTGAAGTTTCTTGAAGTTGATTTTCCTTGATATCTACTGTCCACCCCCTTTCCTATATATGCCATAGTATGATTTCCAATATGGGGATTACCCTGATAGGTTTTCATAGGTTGCGTTATACCAATGGCATTAGAAACTGGCATCTGTAATGTGTTGGAACTTGATGAATAGCTATTATTATTAACAAGCTGTTGCAATTCACCGTTCATTATTGGTGGCCCTCCAGCTAAAAGACTGGTATAAAGCCAGATGCTCTTAGCAGCAGAAAGAAGAGGTGCAGAAGCCTGCTGAGGCTGTGCTAGAAGAATGTTGTACCTCCTCATGCTCAACTGATGCAGAGCATTAGAGAAATCCTGGTCACCAGAAATCAAGAGGTAATTAGCCGGTGCAGGATTGTCCACTGCCCAAAACAACATGTCCACCAAAATCCTCTTGTCACTTGCATCTTTGACCCCTATATTCACATTAATGAAAGAAAAAAAATTATATATCATAACAGAACAAAAATACCAGATGCAATGCAATCAACCAAAACAAGTAAATGAAAAATCAAATATTAACAAAGTATAGAGCATAGCAGTATTACACTACATTGTCAAGGATATTCAATAAACCAAATGCAACTTTTTCACAAAATAGGACACACACTACCAAAAGGATTAAGATATTACAAGGTTTTGACAGTAGAAGAACAATGAAAAAAACATAACATAGCTTTTATGATGCTAATTGCTAGCAGTAAATATTAGGGTAAATTTCACTAACCCCCACCCTAAGGTTTGGACTAATACCAACCAGGTCCAACACATTTTAAAATTGACCCATTCGGTCCCTAAAACCAATTTGGTCCTAATTAAACACCGTTAGGCCCATCTCAATCCGTTAGTCCCTTAAGCTCAGATCTCTCTTCTTTCTCCTCTCTCTGATTCTCTCATCTACCTATCTTCTCTCATCATTCCCTAACCCTAAACTCAGATCCTCCAAAACCTCATGGCTACCACATCAAGCCACAGTCACTGCAAGCCTTTACCGCAGTGGCTTTCTCTCTCTCTCTCTCTGTCTCTCAGTTCTTTCCCTCTCAAGCTCAGCCATGGCCGAACACCACGAAGCCCACACCACCACAAATGGCAGTGAGCTCAACAGCACCACCACAACCGCCAGCCACTGCCTCTTACTCTTTATTTCTCTCTTATTCTCTTCTCTTTTCTTTTTTTTTTCTCATTTATTTTCTCACAAACAAACCCCCTTTTGTGTTTGGTTTTGTGATTGGTTTTTGGTTTGGTTAATTTAGGGATTGAGTTTTCTGTTGGCTGTAGGGATTTAGTGATTTTGATTTGGATTTGTAAAATGGAGTTCTAAGTGTTTCGAGCTTTGGCTATTAGGGTTTCGAAAATGGTATTTTGGGGTTGATTTCAAAATGGGTTTGGATGTACTGTGTATATCAGTATATGTGCCTGAATCAGTGATGGGTAAGATTTTTTTGGGCAGGTGAGGCAGTGATTTTGTTTGGTTTTGTACAGGAGAAGAATTTGATGGATTCATTAGTCAAAATTTGTGCATATATTTTCTGTGTATATGTCTCACCAATTTGGTATTGATCTGGCTGGGTTTGATGTACAAACTGAGAGAAAAGAGAGGGGTATGGGTTTGGCTAGGTTTGGTGTACAAACAGGGAGAGAAGAGAAGGACAAAAGAGAAAATAGAGGGACGAGTTAGAATCAGAGAGAGGAGAGAGAGAAGAGAGGGACTAACGTCATTAACGGTGTTTAGGGACTACATTGGTTTAAGGGACCAAATTGGTCAATTTTAAAATGTCTTGGACCTAGTTAGCATTAGCCCAAACCTCAGGGTAGGTTAGTGAAATTTACCTTAAATATTATTAACCACCAACAACAAAAACCACATCATAAAGTTATAGAACATAAATTTTCTACACACATCAAATTAATTAAAATCTCTATGCATGTCAGATGGGCAAATAGGAGATGACTAAAATTTATATAATATTCTACCGATAATAAAATAAAACAATTATATGAATGTCAACTAGTTTGGATGATAAAATCTCCTCCAAAAAACTTGGATCAATTCCCTATCACCTATATACCCAGTGCACCTTCAATTAAGGTTTAAACACACACATATTCTACTGCAAGAAAATAATAACATCAACATGAGTTTTGCAAATGTAAGATAAATGATGGAAAAAATCATACAATTAGTCATGTCTCAAGCTTGAAAGTATACATAACCCAATAGGCAACTACATAACATTTGCTACGTCAAAACCTCTCCACCTCCACACACCACCTCCCCCCCCCCCAACAAATAAAATAAAACAAAACTAATGAAACCAATCATGGGTCAAGCTCCAAAAGGTAATACACAAAAACCTACCTGCCAGCTTCCACATAAATTACAGCAAAGACAATTACCACAGAGGAAAAAAAAACAAAGTCCATGAAACCAGTCACCGATCAAGCTCCAAAACTGTATACACAAAACCCAACTAGCCAAATTTTACACAAAATTGCAGCGAAAACATTGACCATAATGAAACCAATCATGGATCAAGCTCCAAAAGTTCTACACATAACCCAACTAGCCAAATTCTACAAAAAAATCACAGCAAAAACCAATCATGGGTAAAGCTCCAAAATTTCATACACATAACCCAACTAGCCAAATTCTAACCAAAAGCACAGCAAAAACATTGATCACCCTAAACCCAATCATGAGTCAAGCTCCAAAATTTCATACGCATAACCCATCAAGCCAGATTCTACCCAAAAGCACAACAAAAACATTGATCCCCTTAAAGCCAATCATAGATCAAGCTCCAAAATTTCATACACATAACTCAATTGACCAACTTCCATTAAAAAAAAAATCACCACAGCACATGGTAAAGTATATAAAAAAATGAATAAATAAATAAAATAAAAAGGGTTAGCAATTTTATACCAGCGGGGACATGGTAGAGGGAGATGCCAGTGCTGGAAAGAGCATGCTGGACAGGATCAGGGATAGCATTGGTGTCACCATAGGCAGCAATAGAGATGGGTCCACAATAACCCATCTTCATCAACGCAGAACTTATGTTCTGAGCTATGGCGTTTGGGTTGTACCCTTCTTTTGGAACCCTGCAATTTTCTATGTCCCACCACACAGATGTCTTTGCCGCACCATAACCAAACCCCGTAGTTTTGCTTCCACCACCATTGTTGTTGATGCTGGTGGTGCTCACCATTTTTGGGGATAGAATTGGTTTGGTTTGGTTTGGTTTGGAGAAAGAGTCTAATACTAATAAATAAAGGAGGAGATTAAGTTGGTTTGGTTTTGGTTGACTTAGTTGCAGTTGTTTTTTCTGTGACAGTTGTGTCAGTCGCCGTGATGTGAAAGCGTTGGTGACGAATAAATTTGATGATGAGGATTGGAGAGAGATCTATGGCTGTAGATTTCCTTACCTTTTTATATTGTCTTGTGGGACTCACTGTGCAACGAGAAGAATCGGTCAGTCAAGGGACTCTCATGTCTTGCCTTGTCGTGTAACTCGTCGTGTGTTTTGGTTGTTGTACCTTGTTGGTGTAGAATGAGGGTAGTTTGTTACCGTTTTCAGTGTTTAAATAACATTACATGTATTTTTATATATTTTTTTATCTATACGTATTTTTAAAAAATAAAAACATTACTAGAAATCTCTTACCTAACAAGGTCTCTTAGTTATCTTGATTCAAAAATTCTAGTACCGCAACTGGGGCACAACTTTGTACCATGTCTAATAAGATGACAAGTTGCGAGTGGTATTGAAAAAAACAGTAAGTTTATGTAAAAGTAACAAGCCGTTATTACTACATAAGATAAATGTAATAATTGTTGTGGTCTTGATTGATAGTGAGAGTTGTGGGTTTATAAAGGAAAATAAATTAGATTATTAATTTAAGATGTTTGAAAAGGGGGAAAATAATTGTTTGGGAACTGAATAAGAAATAAATTATTTAATAAAAATAAGGATATAGCCTTTTTTTTAATGTGAAGATATAGCCATTTTTATGTGAAATGATAATTATTATTTGTTTTCCATTCCATTCTCCAATCTGTTTTAATAAGTTGTTATTTGAATACAGGTTCTAAATACCAAAAATTTAACTGATAAAGTCTTTGATTGTTAAATAAGATTTAGGATACCAATCTTACCTATAATAAAAACAAATTAATAAAACCAATTAATATATTGGCTTGATGATAAAAAAAACAATTGTCATAAAGTGAAATAAAAAAGAATTATGATAATGAGCAACATCAAAACAGCAGTTATGAAAAAAATTGTAAAAAATTTTGTGTCTCTAAACTAATTAAGGAAGAAGGTGGATTATGATCCTAGTAATTAATATATTTTATCAGATATTGACTATAATCATTTTCGTATCCATTTAATTTAGTAATGATGCAAAAAAAAAAAAAAAAACTACTTCACTTCTTTCAAAGTGGATAAGATAGAATTTTATAAACTCTATAAAATCTCAATACGTAGAATATGTGAATATATGAAGATGGGTTATGAGATCACTTTACTGTTTTTGTCACTTCTTTTTAAGAGTTTATCTAGGAAATCGCATTTATTCTTCTTCTTCTTCTTCTTTTTTTTTTTTTTTTTTTCATTGAAGAAATTTAAAGGTATTAGATTTGCGTCTGAAAATTAATTAATGCTTTAATCTTCTGTATGGTTTAGGAATTTATTCCTCATTCAATCTTTAGTAATTTGTGATCAGTTCACAGATTCTTTTGTTAAGAGAGGAAGATAATTTAATCAAGTTTAGTATCAACTTAATTACAGTGTTAAATTACAATGAGAAGTATGTTTTGTAAGCTTTTTAGGTTTTATCTACTCGATCGGATAACAGTGACAAGTGTATATTTGAAGTTTGATAAGTTTTACCAATTCCCTGCTCATTTTTCTCCTTTATTTGTGTGAGAAAAAAGTGCACCTTTCTTTACAAATATTGCAAAACTACCACACACCCTTGATGCGATGGTCACTTCACAAGTATAAATGCTTGTATACTTGTGGAGTGTGGGAGGTAAGGGCCGGAGTTCAAATCTCCAGAAGAGAATTTCACACACATATACACTTAGATTAAGTTAAAATAGAATTCTATCTTGTATTAAAAAAAAAAAATTTGCAATACCACAATAAAAATCTCCTTTAAAACTCTTTCCAATAATATATATTTTTAGACCAATTATTTTGACATCTTGCCACCTTCACAAATTCGTCTGTTTGCACTCTTTCATCCAGTAAAAAGTAGATTTTTTTTTTTCTAGTAATATTTATATTATCTTTGAGATCTTCATGATAAATCAATCAATCATCTTTAGGTAATAAGAAAATTTTCTTGTATAACAATCTAAAGAGTATCCACTATGTGAAAGGTCGATATAAAAATATAAGAAAGTATCTCGTGTGATATTCACTCCTTTATGAGTTTTGGAAATACCTTTTTATATGTAAAAATTTTATTTTGTGTAACCATTGTATGTAACATCCCTCTTACATGATCGACTCTAATGTAAAAGGAATATTTTGGTTACGCATTAAAACCACTTCTGAATAAAAGAAAATTACGTGGAAAGAGAAGAGAACAGAAGAGATGAGATCTATGCAGTGCAGGCAATAAGGGTTCTGCAATCTGCACCATAACTTTCCTCTAACAAAATATAAAATGTAACCTCGCAAGTGGCTCACGAATGGTATGCCATTTTTGTGGGGAAGGAATTACTTGACTTGGTCTTACACGCAAAGGGCTATTTTAATTAATTAGTATATGTATGCTTCATTCTAGCTAGCTTGTTCAATGTCTCAACTATCCCTTCATGGATTCTACAGTTTGCTAAAATTAAGGTTTCCATTTTTAAAGTGCCAATTCGTAGCATGAGAAAGCTACGACATATTATTATTACAAATTAATGTTACAAGACAAAACACACTCCGGCAAACGAGAGTCTCTTGATCAACTATCCATATGTCCTAACAGGAATTTTTAAATTTTTTTTTTTTTTTCTTAAGAAGGTCCTACTTGGAAACTATTTTTTGACAAAAATTATTCATTTTCATGCGGTAATTTGGTTGTCACCGAGAATATGACCCACAAAAAAGTATAAAATATTTAATGATGTTTGACTCACATGAAAAAAATAATAATATTTCATATAATTTCCAAATAATTTTGGTTAAAAAGGCTAATATATTAGACTAATTAGAAATAAAAATAAGTTTATTACAAATGTTTACTACCTTATCTAGGGTAAGCAAGTTCTCCACCACATCCGGTGGGTATCAAAAGTTACAAAATCCTAGTTTAAATTAGCGTCAAGTTTTGCCAATGCATCAGCACATTGGTTGACTTCTATGTAGATGTGATTGATCTGAATCCAAGGCATGCTCATCAAAAAGTTCCTGAAATCAATAACAAGTGATGGTTAGGAGTAAAATTCTTCATAAGTTGAACAATAGACAAAGCTGTCATTTCAACAATTAAGGGTCTATTTGGGATCTACTTATTTTGTTGAAACTGAAAATTTTTTGCTGAAAATACTATAAATAAAGGTAAAAGTTAACTGAAATAGTATAGTGGGACTCATGAATAGTACCAAAAAATGCAGTGGGCCCATGAGTAGTAGCAAAAATAAGTTGAATAGTAAAAATAAGCTGGCTTTTTAATCTGGAGCCAAATATACAGGGTCTGTTTGAGATCCGCTTATTTTTCTGAAATTGAAATTTTTTTGCTGAAAGTACTGTAGATAAAGGTAAAAGTTAGCTGAAATAGTATAGTGGGACTCATGAATAGTACCAAAAAATGTAATGGGCCCATGAATAGTAGCAAAAATAAGCTGAATAGTAAAATAAACTGGTTTTTTAATCTGGAGCCAAACATATAGGATCTGTTTAAGATCCGCTTATTTTTCTGCAATTGAAAACTTTTGCTGAAAGTATTGTAGATAAAAGTAAAAGTTAGCTGAAATAGTATAGTGAAACTTATAAATAGTATCAAAAAGTGTAGTGGAACCCATGAATAGTAGCAAAAATAAGTTGAATAGTAAAATAAGTTAGCAAAATTAATTATATTAAACGGACACTAAGGGTCCGTTTGGATATAGTTGAAAACTGAAAACTGAAATTGAAAACTGAAAAACACTGTAGCAAAATAATTTTTAAATGTGTGAATAGTACCATAGAACCCATTTTTAATGAAAAAGTTGCTGAAAAGTGTAATTTGTGGGTCCGTAAACAATGTACACCGTGCACTGTTCACGGAAAAAAAAAGTCAAATATTGTGGCTACTGTTCATGAACAGTAGCCGCAACAGTGACTGAACAGTAAAAAATTGGCCAAAAACGCGTGCAAAAAAAAAAAAAAAAAAAAAGAGCTGAAAACGCAAAACGTGCGTTTGGGAAACGCAAACGCGCTTCCCAAATGCACACTAAGAGTACGTTTGGATTGCGCTGATTTCCAGAGTGTTTGCGATTTTTCCTTTTTTTTTTCACGCGTTTTTTAGACTTGCGGTTACTATTCAGGCACTGTTCAATGAACAGTAACCGCAAAATTTGACTTTTCTAACCTTTTTCAGCCAATCAGTGCACATCGTGTACTGTTCACAGACCCACAAATTTCACTTTTCAGCAACTTTTTCATTAAAAATGGGTCTCACGATACTATTCACACATTTAAAAATTATTTTGCTACAGTGTTTTTCAGTTTTCAATTTCAATTTTCAGTTTTCAACTGTATCCAAACAGACCCTAGGTATTGAATTCCTAAATCAAAAGCAATGTTGAGCCCATCTCTCAAGGCGGGTTCTGCTAGGCAGCTATTAGTGTTGCCTGACCCTCTAGTAAAACCATTAACCCAATTTCCATCACTATTGCAGAGCAGACCTCCATTTCCTGCCCTTCCCGAGATCCCAAGAGCCAACCCATCCATGTTTAGGGTAAACCAACCCTTAGGAGGTTTTTTTCCAGCCAACCTGTATGAAATATTTCGTAGGGGTATGTTTGTTGAAGCGATCCAAAGCATAGATTTCAGCTGCCTTACTAATACAAGACCCAAAGAGGAAAAAAAAAAAAACATTTTCTATTTTCTATATAATTACACCCCAAGTAATTTGGATTTTTTGCGCAGAATATTAAATGAGAAGGCAACAAGTTTGAGCAAAAATGCCATTAGGAAAAAATATGTCACTGGTTAGTCAATAGTTTGTTAAAGATCGTTATCGAGAGAGAGAGAGAGGTTACGTTTGGGAAGGATTTTTTTTTTTTTTTTTTTTTTTTTTGTGGAGTTTATTTGTGATGATTTTATTAAGCAAGTGATGTTTTATGATTTATTTTTTCGGCTTTTAAAAAGTGGAAAGCATTTTCCACTCTATTTGGCTTGTTTTCAATTGACAATGAAAAATGTTTTATTTTGACATATATTTTCCAATGTATTAAGTACTAGAAAATGTAAAAAATAAAAATAAAATAAAAAATCTACCAAAGCAACAGAACTTTATTGGCATTTATGTCTCTCTTCACATGACTCATGAGAGAGCACATGTTCAAATCCTAGGCAACGTACCTCAACTTATTGTAGCAAAACACGAGCACACATTCTAGCAAGTCAATAAACTTTAATGGTTGAATTTAAATTATACTTTGCCCCCAACTCCTTGTTAATTTTAATGTACACATATACACAAATTTCACGTGGAATCACACGATGACGAATAGTTGATTTTGTATTGATATGTATGAATTTGAGTACAATTATCTAAATGATTCTTTGAAAGAAAGAATATTAGAAATTCATTTAATTTGATCTCCAATACACTCTACAACCCAAGAGCTTTAATAATTTCTTGAAATCATCTTGCTAGATGTGTATATGGAAGTACTTGATTCAATGCCGAGAGTTGTTAGCTTGATCTCAAGCTAAGTCAAGTGAAAGTTGAAAGAAAATTCCTACTTCAATTTAAGGGAATATGAATGACTTTGATCTTGAATGAGCAAGAGTGCTCTTTAGGAACTTAGAGATCTCTTCTTTTTGGTAGAGAGTTAGTATGGTGTTTCTCTAAGTTTATTCTTTTCTCACATGAAGAGCCTTTATTTATGGGCAATTTTAGGATATTTTATTTGGAATTAAAAAAAAAAAAAAATCAATGGGATTCAATATTGAATTAAATCTTGGATTTAATTAGATGTTCCATGTAGATTGTAGAACTTTCATCTCGTATTGCCACATGGCTCAACTTATAACATGTGTATCTTTATATCTCTTAGGGTTGGACATGTATTTGGCAAATCTCAACGGCGCGCGGTTCTGTGCCTTTTGATTGGGACCAAGACCAACTATCATAATGATATTAACTTGAAAAAAAAATTATACCATTCAGAATCAATCAGATGACTAGCGGAAACATCATAACAATATTTATATAAAATTTTATTAGATCATGGATATCAAATATATACAATGATGAAGCCAAGATTTAAATTAAATATTAAAAAAAAAACTTTAAAAAATAAATATAAAACATTGTAAGCAACCATAATTATCATAAAAAATTATACTATCAAATAACAACCAAAACAAGAGATTAATTTAAATTAAATACATGAAAGACATTAACATCAATTTGTCCAACATTGCTAAAAGTAAATATTGAAATATGTGGATTTCAATTAGTTCAACTGGTAAAGTCTCTAATGATTAAATAAGAAATCTGAGGTTCAATTTCCGCTTATACCAAAAACTAATTGGTGTTTTGGTTTGATGATAAAGAGTTATCATCAGGAGCGGACACCATAGGTTGAAACTTTATTTAAAAAATATATATTGAAGTGTCTTGGTTTCATGTTGTACTTTTATTATCATCTAGACCTCTTTAAGCTGTCAATTCTTGCCATAAGGGAAGCTTTTCTATTGTGGCTTTATTTAGGGTGTATTAAGTATGTTCTATGCAACTACCATTTAACTTTTGTAATGCAATGTTTTCTCTTTTTGATGCTTCCATTTCCATTTCTTCCTAGTTAGGATAGTTGCTTTTCAACTACCTTTGTATTTACAACTTTCATAATACAATGACTGTGTGACACATCAAATTATTTATATTTAGAGACTCAAGCCATGCAATCTAATTTTTCATTTTCCCAACTTTGTTCATTAATATGGTTAATTGTTGTTTGATTAGTGCAGCAATTAATCAAAATCTGTATAGGCCAGATAATTATATATCAAACCCTTTTTTTTTTCTCACTACAAATGCTTTGTTGTAGATGTAGAGCCACAAACAATTGAAATTCCTTAAAATAAAAAAGAAAAAAAATTGGAATAAATATCCAAAGTGCTGTAAATAGTGACATGCTAGCATTCACATCAGTTTGTATATAATAGAAAAAAGTATAGAATTTACACAATTTTACCTAAAATTGACCCACATCAATCTTCGTATACAATAACCATGTAAATTTACACTGACACTATTCATTTTGTATTTAGTTATTTATTCTTTCTTTACGTATCTCAAGAATGGAGGTAGAGAGTGGATGGTGTTTACGTGTGTGAAGAAAGAAAAATAATTTTAAAAATCAACAAAAAATGATATTTTAATGAAATATAGCGTAAATTAGATAATCTAATATGGGGTGTTTTGAAAGGTGAGTATGTAAAATTGAAAAAGTAGATTCTCATGCTAAAATAGATAAAAAAATTTGCACGAGCTGATGTGAATGCTATAAATCTTAGGAGAAAATAAAAGTTTTTTAAAATAAAAGTGATGTTAGTTTTGGTTAAAAAGTGAAATAAAGTGCTGTGAATGCCTCCATGCTGTGTAAATTTTCCCACTTTTTTTAGTGTTAGAATTTTTTTCTTTTTTAAGTAGGAACTGCTTTTTTGTTTTTTTCTTTAGGTCAGAGGGGGCAAAGCATTTAAGGGGTTCTATATACAACTAATACTCATGAGGTTTTTTTGGACTCAAGGAGCAGTTGTCCCTCCTCAACCCCCTTAGCTCTGCCTTTGAATATGTTTCAAAATAATTCTGAAATTAAGAACTTACTTAAGTAAGGTTTAAATTTATGGGGTTTTTTTTTTTATATACTTTTTAAAAATCTAACAAAAATCTACTAGCTAATATGATTTTTGGATTGAATGGTAGATTTACATAATAAGTATTTAAGGATATATAATCGAACGATAGATTTTTCAAAATGCTAATTCTTTTTATAAATAAAATTCAATTTATGAAATTTGTTTTATGATAATTGCTTTTTATCATTAGACCAAGGCTCCAATTAGTTTTTGGTGTAAATGGGATTTGAATCCAAATCTCTTACTACGCAACAAATTTTTTTTACCAATTGAGCAATTTAATTAAAAGTTATATATAGAACAATATTTTTTTTTGGAGATAATTAGTAAGTAGGGAAGAGAGAAAGTGGATATGAGCGCCCCCCCCCCCCCCCCCCCCAAAAACACACGCACACATATATAGGACACCATAAAGGATGACATTATGAGAAGAGTATTACTTGAATCCCAATATAAAAACGTGATTTTAACAAAGGACTTAAACCTGACCCATTTTTGATAAAAAAATGGACTAATTGAGAATACAAGTATTGGCCCATGTGTATCTCCCACTAACACCAATTGATTATATCAAGAAGAAAACAGTTGACTCAAATTAAAAAAAAAAAAAAAAAAAAAAGCTTAATAGACTTTTTTTTTCGTTGAATAAGAGATTTGATGTTCAATCTCCATTTACACCAGAAACTGATTAATGTCTTGGTTTGATGATAAATAACTATCAGCAGGAGCGGATGCCATAAATTGCAACTCTCTCTCTCTCAAAAAAAAAAAAAAAAGACTTGAGTTTCTTAGATTGAAAGAGAGAGAGAGAGAGAGAGAGAGAGAAAAGAGCTTGAGTTTCTAATATAATAATATTGAGCGTATAGGCTGGTTACACTACATGTGGATGAATTTATATAGCAAAGTCAACAATGACGAAGTTTTTCATATATTATTCCGCGTAGCAGCATGTGCATGGATTAGCAAAGAAATTGGGCATCTGCAGATCCATAGTCTATAGTCTATGGAATTAATAGAGATGGTCTTAGTTTTCTACTATCTGATAACGACACCCTAACCATAAATCTCTGACAATAAGGGCTTATTAATTAGTTAAATAAATTGAGTTTAATTAGCTCGTGAGCTGTGACTAGTTGTTGAGGGCATGCACAACAATAACGCTGCATGAACACCTAATAATAAATGTATGTAGACCTTTTACTTTGTTTACACAAAAAAAAAAAAAAAAAATGTATGTTAAAAACTCATGGTTCATTTTTATATGTGAGATATTAGTGCTTAATTAATGCCTGCATTTTGTATAGTACTATATACGTTTTTTTTTTAATTAAATTGCCAGTACTACATATACCTAATCTTTTTTTTTGTTTAAGAAGAAAGAATATGCTACTTTATTTATCATGAATTGGGAAAGTCCCTACTTAAAAAGGAAAATACATCAGGAGGAACATACTCCATCTAAGCTTGAAAAAGAAAAGAAAATCTTGCTTTCTGGGCTAAGGCATGAGCTACAATATTACCTTGCCTAACAACATAAGAGAAAGATAAACTTGGAAAAGAGTTTTCATAAGACAAAATGTCTTTTATAATGTGACCACCCTGTGTAAATTCCATACCACCACTATGCAAAGACTTAATGATAGACTCAACGTCCCCCTCAATGATTGCTTGGTGAAAACTTGTCTTGACAGTAAAATTTTACTGCATGCCTTGCTGCTAGCAGCTCTAAAATCTCAACTAATGGAGGTTTCAAGATCTTCTCTGACATAGCAGCCATTACTTCGCCTTCTGACACATATATATAATCTAAATCCACCAATTAACTAATTCCAACATATGATCCTAAAATAGATTAATGAATAAAAGGTTGCTGACACTTCTTAATATTTTTAATATAGACAATTCCTCTCTATTTAGTATAAGTATTGAATTATTTTTAAAAAATGGTGCTAAGTGCTAACACAAATTTTACGTATGTATACTTCTTTTCTTCCTTGAAAATTGAAAGAAGAACATGCTTGCTTCGTTTCCTCCTCTAATATTCTAGCGGCTCTTTTCCTTTGCCTATTAAACCAAAGCAAATGAAATTGTTAGAGCACTCTCATCAGGTGTGCCAAATGCCAAATATTTGGCATTTGGCACACCAAACATCAAAAATAGACCCTCATGAGGTGTGTCAAATGTCAAAAAATTTGGTACACCGCTACAGTAACGTCTCAAATATGAGACAGTACGGACATCAATGCTATAATTTTTTTATTTTTTATTTTATTCACTTTTCTCTCTCCTCCCAACACATCTTTCTCCGTCTGCAACACAGCTCTCTCTCTCTCTCTCTCTCCTTTCTGGTCTCCATCTCTCCATTGCTCCCTATTTCTTTTTCAGTTTCATTTTT
Organism: Quercus lobata; assembly: GCF_001633185.2. NCBI lineage: Eukaryota > Viridiplantae > Streptophyta > Magnoliopsida > Fagales > Fagaceae > Quercus > Quercus lobata. Next base: position 10,241,005 of record NC_044906.1, on the reverse strand, counting down.
TTTTTAATCTCTCCATCTCTTTGTCTCTGTGCCTCTTTTCTCTCTTTTTTTTTTTTTTTTTTTTTTTTTTTCCTGGGAAGGTGATTCCGATCTGAAGTAGAGCTCGTCGATTGAAGCTTGCTAATCTGAACATCTGCTCGCCAATCTGAAGCTCTGCTCGCATAGGGGTAGTCGCCGATCTTTGCTCGTCGTCCTCCACAGTCGCCGATCTTTGCTCGTCGTTCTCTATAATTGCCGTTCTTTGCTCGTTGTCCTCCACAGTCGCCGTTCTTTGCTCGTCGTCCTCCATAGCTCTCGCCGCCGATGGTTGGTTAAGTTTGGTCATTGATTGATCTGTTGGGTTGGGGTTTTGTTGAAGATTTTGAGTTTTTTTTTTTTTTTGGTTGAGGTTTTTGGATTTGGAATTTGTTGGAGGATTCGGTGATTGTGGTTGTAGTTTGTGATGGTGATTGTAGCGGTGGTGGTTGTTCTAGCGGTGGTTGTAGTGGTGGCTGTTGGACCCGGTGGCGACTAGGCTATGCATTTGTATATTTGCTGTGTTTTGGGTAAATATATTATTTTAATGTGTAGGAAATATTATTTTAATGTATAGAATTGAAGTATAGAACATCTGATAAATGGTATGTTGTAAAATGATGTGCTAAAATGATAAAGTGAATTTTTGCTGTGTCAAAATGACATTTTTTTGAGAGAGCCGATGAGAATGCTCTTAGGTATGTATGTGTATTTATTCTATCTTCTAACTTTGTCCACTCAACGGCTTTCAAATTTGATCCAACAGGAGGATGACAAATCGACAATTGATAAATGGCTTGACAAGTTGACATCCTAATCATAAAGTTGTAATGATTTTAAGCAACTTATAGTCATCCACTAATAAATATCATAACATTTTTTTTGTTAAAAAAGTAATTGAAGTGGTAATCTTATTAATTACTTTCCTGCTAAATTTTTACAATTCATTATATACAATGGAATTATTATACACTAAGTTGTCATGAAAATCGTTTTATTATACCACCACATATTAATAAATACATCTAACCATCAATATCATGAAATATATTAACATTTGTAAAAAATTTCTTATTCAAAATGACTTGGTTAAAATACGTATTGGATCCTTAAATTTTGGTTTAAATTCTATTTCCTTCACTCAAACTTATAAATTTGCAATTTAGTCATTAAAAGCATTAAATAATCAATTTAGTCGTGAAGTGATGATATGATATGTTAAAAAATTGGTATGACCTTAACTAAAGTTAACAAAAATAGATGAAAGGATAAACTTGATAACTTTACAAATATTTATGCTAGAGATGTCCAAACTTATTGTAGGTTCATGTACATAAAGTAAGCAAACTAATCTTAAGATACTTTAGGATTCTCTAATATATAAACTATGTATTAGGTTTGTTGTAGTAGATAAAAGCCGTTTGGTCGAATCATGTTAATTTTTTGATTATGCTTATTATTATTATTTTTTTTTCTCTTCCAATCACTTAATTACTCAACAATTTTAGCAATTTCAATAATATTTTTAATAATTTATTTTATAACTTATTGAGAGTCAAGTTGAAAGTAGCACAACATCTTTACATACCAAAAGCCTTATAGCTCGATTTACATCTTTTTATGTTTCTAATAAAAACGAACATGCTTCAAATCCTTCTTCTCATTCCATTGTAATAATAAAATAAAAAAATCACCAACTTAAAATTTTTGTGTCTAAAGTTTTTTATTCTTATTTTTTAAAATTCTATTAAAACAAACAAAGCCCAATAAGGTAACAAAAGACAAAGGCACTAAATCAAAGGCCCATCACAGAATCCGAGCCTCAACCCAATCAATCAAATCCCGCCACTATGGTCCCAAAATATAAAGTCGTACGGTCATCACTCAACCACGCGTCCAAACCCCATTGGCCAACCCCCAAAATTTGGATTTGCCGCGCTGAGACTCAAAACGAATCAAAATCCAAAATAGCCTCGGAACTTGTCAGACTCACAAACCCAAGACTCGGACACTCCGAACCTAAAACCTCGCTGTCTCCGAGCAAAGACATGTCGCTGAAACACTGGGAACTCTCACACTAAAGACAAAACTAGATACACTTAAATAATAATTAAACCAAAAAAATAAAAACCCAGTTTTTATTTTATAGAAACTGAAATTTTTTTTTTTTTATAGAAAGTATTGTAAGTAAAATTAAAAATTAGTTGAAATTTTTTTTTATCTTAAGTATGGTAGATAAAATTAAAAATTAATTAAAATAGTACAATAAAATTTCTAAGTAGTATCAAAATATGTAATGAAGTTATGAATAATAGCAAAAATAAAAACTCAATTTTTAATTTTTATAACTAATAATAAATATTTAATAAATAAAACACCAAAATTAACGGTGTGTGAGTAATATTAGTTGGTAAATAGGTAGTATTAGAAATACAAATGGGAGACAACTACTAGTCTACCGGTGATTGGTCTTTCCATTTCTGGATCGTGTGATGAGAAGCATGAGAGCCTGAATCTGCGCCTTTTGATTATATGACTATCAGACTATCGTTATTTTAGCGTTTTTGTCAACCTCAACAAACAGCTAGAAGAAGTAGATGAAAATTTGAAGACAGAGAGAATATAGGTAAGCTCAAGTCATTTTCTGGCTTTGAATGATGTTTCTAGAAATGGGTTCTGCTCAAAATCTGGTATCTCTCTCTCTCTCTCTCTCACACACACACACACACACACACACACACAGTCTCTGTGTGTGTGCCTATTTTGATTGATTGATTTTTTTTTAATTAATTAAGGTGGTTGGTTTTGTTAAGCAACATGTTGCTTGTGAAATCATGGTGTCCTTCATGTGTAGGACTGGTAACGTAAGAGAGACAAAGACGACGTTTTCTTATGTTTTGGTCTTAGATCAGCTTTTTAAATCTTTTTCTTGGAGTTAAAAATTTCCTGAGAAAATTTGCAGAGGAGGGTTAGTTTTTATATCAGCTTCAAAGTTTGAATTTTTTTTTTTTTTTTTCTTTTTGGTTAATTTCAAATCTGAGAATCTGAGATTACCCATTTAGTTTAGTGTCTTTTATTTCTCTAAAAGCTTGTGCCTTTGTTGTTGTTGTCTTTCTAACTATAAGTTATTAGGTGAGGTTGACAGGCCTTTGGAGTTTGGAGCGAGTCTCTCTCTAACACTTTCTATTTGTTTCTCTCTCTCTCTCTCTCTCGCTCTCAATAAAAGTTGAGGTGGAGCTCTGCATGTATGTGCTTATTATATGTGCCAGAAAAAATTGGTGACCTTTATTTTTTTAGTTTTTTTGGATTAGATTTTCTCAAGAAAATGGGTGATTGAAATTTCATTAGGCTAGTTTCCAAGAGAAAGTGATACAATAGTTTTGAAAATGAAAACCGCTTTGAATTGACTTTAAATTTGAATTTTGTACATAAACTTTGTCAAATCCTTTTCAGTACTTTCCAAGTTACCGTTTCTTTAAGCTTTCATTTATTTCTCAGTGAATTTTTTAAATACCCATTTCTTGGAGACCTCTCAAAATTTAATGCACAACTAATATTTTCACATGCAGAGGTGTGAAAGATAATTAGCTTGTACTTGAAGGGCCACAGACTTGATTCAGTGCATGCTCAGAATACCAGATCTTTCGCAACAAAAAGTCATAGCCAGAGTCACAGCTTGTTGAAAAGGAGCTTATAATTCTCATGTCAATTGTGGAGAAACCATCTTCGTCTGTGGCGGCGGCGGCGGAGGCGGCCGTGGTGTCATCATCGTCGCCGGTTTCATCATCAGCTGCATCAGCTAGAGATATTGATCCTCTGTTAAAGGACTTGAATGAGAAGAAGCAGAGTTTCCGGCGGAACGTGGTGTCATTGGCGGCGGAGTTGAAGGAGGTTCGGAGCCGGTTGGCATCTCAGGAGCAATCATATGTTAAAGAGTCTCTAACAAGACAGGCATGTGATTTTGTAACTCTTTGTTCTTTTTGTTAGCATTGAATATGATAATGGTTTGGAACTTTGAGAGTCAATAATCATTACTCTTTTTGGGAGTTTTTGTTAAGTGGGGTCATATGGGGTTTGAAGTTGTTTTGTTGGGATTGAGTGATTTTTTTTTGGTGGGTTTGTTTCAATAGGAAGCTGAGACAAAAGCTAGGAACATGGAGGAAGAGATTGGTACATTGCAGAAGAGATTGGAAGAGAGGAATGCACAGCTACAAGCTTCAGCAACTACTGCTGAGAAGGTCCCACTCATATTCTATTCTTTTTAATTTTGTGGTTAGTTGATTTAAAATGATTTAGCTTTTTGGTGGATGCCTTGAACTTAGGTCATCATTCACTAATTATGGTCATTTTTGCTTTTCTTGCTTGAGTTGATCTTGCGCATTATTTATTTGGTTTTTATTATTTTGCTGCTTTGAAGTAATCACATAAGCCACACTTATTATGCGCATCTATTTGGGATGCTTTTTTATTTTTTCCTGTTTGTTTTGTGGCGGACCCATTGGAGGAAAGGTGACCAAGTCACCAAGTGTTATTGATTTTATATTACTGTTTTCCTTTATCTGTAGCTACTAGCTGGGATGATTTAAGACGTTTTTGTCGGTATGGATCAGATATAGATGTGAACATAAGGAAAATGAGGAAATTTCATAAATCAAACTTCAAACTCATCATAATTATTTTTTTAAATTCAAATTTGAATTATGAATGTGACACTTTGGTGATACATGTGCTGGAGACCCATTTCTTAGTGAAAACTTGTATAGATAAGCAGACTGAAATTTAATGAAACTAGTTTAACCCGCCCTTATAAAGTTGGTGGTCAATCATTTGCTTGTATATTTGCTTTCATGGCTATATTTGATTTTCCACGAAGACGTGTACTGAAGCAACAAAAGTATTGGTGATGGTTTCATACTAAATATATTTGCCATTTCCCCCTGCATGTTACATTGTTTCTGCCGAGCAAATTGTGGATGATGAATTTATCTGACATTGGTTATTAATTTTGGAATTTATCAAAGCAAAAATTACTAGCATTTATCTGCAACTCACTTGATAAATTAGCAAACATTGTTTCTTAAGTAAAAAAAGATCAAATTCTGCCCTTAATTTGGAATATTGCTATAACTGAGCAAGCCCTTAGAGAAAAAGTTCATATGAACTTTAGCCTTTTGAAATGTGGTATGCCTTTCTACTGCAAAAGAAAAATTGAAAAACTTACGGGTTATGCAGCAGTTTTGACAACTGAAATTATTACGTTGTGGATGTGTGTTAAACATTCTCTGTTATTTATTACATAATTATTAAAGTGTGCTATATAAATATGTAATGTTATGCCATGGTATGGCCTAAATAGAAAAGCTAAAAGTATTATTATTTAATGAGCTCCAGAGAAGGTTCTGCATTTCAAACCCTAAATTAAGTAATGCTACTGAAAGGCTAGTAAATGGTAAAAGTCATAATTCATAAATGAATGATGTAACAATTTTTATTAGTCTTTGTGTTTGAACAAGTTATGTATCACTTTTTATGTTTTTCAGGAAATGGTTTAATTTGCTACAAAAGAGCCTTATGTTTTAAATCCTTCCAGGCATCCACTCTTATTTAGATATGATTTATGTTAGAGAAATGCTATGTCCATAATATTTTCACAACAAATTTTAAGTGGTGGGTTGCTATAGGTGGGCAAAAAAGTAATTTAAGTTGTAGATTCAAATTAGAACCAATAACTACTTACCACCTATGATTTGTTGTGACAATGTTGTGGACGTAGCACTTCTTTTTATGTTATGACTTCAAGTTGAATGTGGGCTGGCTACATGGTTGTGACAAAAATGGCTAGGATTTTTATTATTGAACCAAAAAAAAAAAAAAAAAAGGCTAAGCTTTCTGTAGTGGAAGTGAAAAATATATCTTTATGTGAAAACCTTGTCCTAGTTGCTACCAAAATTATTTAGCATTTTCTGATCATGCACATTTCATGTCATATTTCATCCTGTAACTTGAACAAATTTGGCAAATATTTAAAACTAGATGTCTTCCACTTAATAAGGTTGTGGGACCTTATCTGCCAGTTGGTTTGTTGTATTGCCGAGCATATTTAAGGGCATTTATTTTCTAATGATCCAATTATGTTAGTATTTATTTATTCAATTATTATGCAATTTCATTAATTATATTTAAATATCTTTAGCAACAGTTATTGCTTTGCAATATAATCATATTCAATTCATTATGTATTCTAGTTTGATCTTGGTTGTCTCCCATCATTTGTGATTCAATAATCCTAATTGTAAGTTTTTAATGGGACAGTACCTTAAGGACTTGGATGATCTTAGATCACAGCTTTCAGCCACTCGAGCAACTGCAGATGCAAGCGCTGAATCAGCTGAATCAGCTCAGCTCCAGTGTTTAGCACTTATAAAGGAATTAGATGAGAAGAATAGTTCACTAAAAGCACATGAGGATCGCATAAGTAGGTTAGGAGATCAATTAGATAATCTGCAGAGGGATCTTCAAGCAAGGGAATCTTCCCAAAAGCAACTTAAAGATGATGTTTTGAGAATTGAACATGATATTATGCAAGCTATTTCGAAAGCTGGAGCAAGCAAGGATTGTGAACTGAGGAAATTATTAGATGAAGTATCTCCCAAGAATTTTGATAAAATTAATAAGCTTTTGGTTGTTAAGGATGAAGAAATAGCAAAACTGAAGGATGAAATCAAGATAATGTCTGCTCATTGGAAACACAAGACCAAGGAATTGGAGTCACAGGTACATTCACCTTCAGTTGCCTCTATAATACTTGTTCATTTGTTCACAATCTTAGTGCTACACTTCTTTAAGGTTAACATTTCTTGTTTGTTTATGCAATTAAACCTGTTTTGAAAAACAGTTAGAGAAGCAACGTCGAGCTGACCAGGAACTGAAAAAGAGGGTGTTGAAATTAGAATTCTGCCTCCAGGAATCTCGTTCCCAGACCCGAAAGCTCCAAAGGGTAATGTTTAACTCTTCATCATTCTATGGTTTGTGAATCACAAACCTTATGCATGCAAGTTAATTTTGTGCCTGTTTACAGAAAACATAGGTTTCCCATCAACAAGATGAACCACACCCTTTTTAGGGTGGCTCCCCTTTTCTAACAATGGGCTACTCAGGTCAGGTCCTAGTCAACTAAATGGTCCTCCCCATTATGGTTTAAGTGGCCTCTGATATGCTATTCCTTGTAGAAAGGCCCATGGTGGAATGCAACAGCCTTATTTTACCCTGATGATAGAGACCACTTTCAATAGGCCAGCTCATCAATATCTAGTTTTGAGTAATTTAAAAACATTCAACCTACTTGAACTCCATAAATAATGGTCACTTCCATAAATTTGAGATTCCCATATTCCTTTCCTAGTCCTCTTGGCTTACTCACATATCCAATTCAATCACCAATGTCTACTTCTTTCATCAACAGATGGGAGAGCGAAGGGACAAAGCCCTAAAAGAACTCAGAGATCTGTTGGCAGCAAAACAACAAAGTGCAGCTATGGGTGCTGAAAAACAAAATTTCTGGGAATCTTCTGGCTTCAAGATTGTTGTTTCCATGTCAATGGTGATCTTGGTGGTCTTTTCAAAGAGATGAAAGCAATGTGTTATCTAGTTCATGTGTATAAAGTATCTGATACCTTTTGTAGCTGTGAAGTTTAGGGAAAGTTGCAGAGGACATTTTCCTTGTAGAAATGCGCATTGTAGAGTTTCTCTTTCTTATGTAGTTTTAGCTGAGAATATGCCTATTTTGCCGTGTTTCTTTTATGTTGAATTAGTTGTGCCATGAATTGAATCTATGTATGGCATTGTCATATTTGAGGGATTCATCATGTACTCTGACTAGACATGCTATATTAGTTTTTCTTTTAGTGGTTCATTAGCTGCCAAGCATGATAATGACCGACTGCTTGCAATTCTGGCCAGTTCTTGCAGGGTGGTTGAATTCTTGTTTTTTAAAATATCAACAATTAAACAATTTGCTTAATTTTGACAATGGTGGATTATGTTGGTAATGGAATCTTAAATCTGTTGGAGCTTCAGTTGGTGATGAGTTTCATGGATCATTTTATTGCCAAAAGTCAAAATATTTCATTAGTATGATTGGCATCCGATGCATGAGAGATCGGAGAAATTTTCTTAAAAACAGTCAGTGCACATGGCTCGCACTGCTTTGGTTTTTTACTTTATATCATTTTGTCTTGGACAACTATGATGTCCTTTTGGACTAATTTGTGTTATGTTCATTTATTCCTTCTACACTAGTTTTTGATAGATTGTTATGCCTAACAACACGTGGAAATGAAATAACATCTTAAAGGTGGGCTTGCTGTTTAAACGGTTTATTCCAAATATGAAAGGCTGATTTGATGAAAAGCAGTCAATTAAATCCTATAATTGTATATGCTCCTTTTGTAAAAAAGAAAAAGAAAAGAAAAAAGATAAGGATGGCTCATGGGTTCAAAAGTCATTAGAAGTCTAGACTCTTAGATGCTTACTTAATATCATTCATAGTAGTGTAATAAAATTTTATGTTGACTATTAACTTACCACAATTCTTCTACTTTTTTGGGCTTGAGACCGGTTGTGAATAAAATAATAACACTAAACACAGACAAAGGCGGAGGCCTAAGTAACTTATCAATTAAAAAAAAAGTTTATGCTAGCATAAAAACTTGTGGCACATTGCATCCCAAGAATAATTGAAGGGCTCTAATTTGTTCAACAATATTACACAAAGATATATACAACTCTAGCTAATAGATGGTCTAAAATAGTTTTAGGTTCCTTTGAAAATTTTTCCTTTCAAAAATTTTGCCATCTAAATGATAGCTTTCCATGCTATGCTATTGGCCAAATTTAAAACTGAACATTTATATCCTATTGATGTAAGCCATTTAAATTCTGTAAAATGTTGAAACATGACCTTATCTTAAAAATTTATTAACCAGTGGACACACTTGATCTGTAAAGTAATTTGAATGAACTACTGTTAGATCTAGTGAAATTAGCTGTAAACAATAAAAACTAAATTAGATCCACGCGACTCAAGTAATTTTTAGAGCACTTTGGTTATTCAATTTGTCTGAAAATCACCTACACACAAAAACTACAATCTCCACAAATCCTAACATATATACAGGATCAAGAGTTCCTAGTATACATCCTACTTCATCAACTGAATATATGGAACATGTGATTATGTTTCAATTAGAAATTTGAGATTCAGCAGCAAACATGTTTGGATCCCAGGTAAGATCGTGCAGGCCAGTGAATATTATAGCAGGATGTAGGTGTTCTAGTTCTGCCTTGTTAAACTAACCTCTAATTCCTTTTCTGCAAACATGGATTTGTACACAGCTTGAACAGCCAGAACTCTGAACGCTAGAGTCATCATTGCGCAGAAGTAGCAACTCTACATGTCCAGAACTATCTTTCCAGTTACAAAGGATGTTGCCAGAATGATGCAGCCAATAAAGGGCTGTAAACCATATGAAAAGGACGTTGTTGTGTTTGCAGCAGGAGGGTTTCCAAAGCCGAAAACTGTGGTACCGGAAGCTGGGTTGCTTGTATTCAACACTGAAGGTGGAGTACCAGAGCTGCAAGTAGAGATAATAAAACAGAAACACCTAAAAGGTTATTCTTTCAGTGTTAGTAGTAATGAAAAGTTTCCATAAACATGAGATCATAACACATTACCCTGATACACCTGTATCTGGTGGTGATGATGTTGTTGGTGTTGGTGTTGGAGTTGTTGTTACCGTTGGTGTTGGAGTTGCTGTTGCTGCTGGTGATGATGATGTTGATGATGATGGGAAAATGCAAGAACCGGTGCCTATTAACAAATTCAAATTGGTTTCAGATATGATTTCATTTTGTGAAGCATATGTCAAAAAAGTTTTACAAGAAACAAAAAAGATCAAATGATCAATGGAACTGATGATTTTACTTGGATTTGAATTAACTATCACAGCTGCCCCTCCAAAGTCACAGCTAGTTGGCACTGGATTCTTTTGATAATAGCTGTTGAATGCGAATGAGGCATGGTTTTGAAGTGTATTTGGATTGTAACAACTTCCACTCTGCTGGATTTGTGAGCAGTCTGCACCTCCCATTCCACATGCATAGTCCAGTGCTGATTGAAGTGCTGTCTCCAATGCTCCATTCTTGGCAATACACCAGCTTTGTCCTGGAATTGCTGGAGCATTTGTTGTTACAGGAGGTGCTACTGGGTTTGTCACAGGGGTAGTTACTGGAACAGCTCCTGATGGGGCTGGATAAGTTGTTACAGGATTAGTTATTGGTGGTGACACCGGGACCGTGCTAGGCGTTGTTACTGGATTGGTGATTGGTACAGGTGGATATTCAGGATTTGTTGAGGGTACCGTGACGGGTGTGGTGGAGGGAACTGTTAATGGGGGAACACCAGGATTGTTTGGTGTAATTGTGACAGGGTTAGTAGTTGGAACTGTGACAACGGTTGGAGGATTATCTGGAGAGGGGGTGACTGGTGTTGTCGATATTGGAGTTGTGGGAAAGGTTGTAGTTGGTGGGAATGTGTCATGTAAAGTTGTTTTGAGGTTGGTTTTGCTTAGGAGTTCCCTGCGGTGAGACAGAAAGATCTGTTCCTCTTCCCTTTTGAGCTCCTTCTGTGCAAAATCTTCCATGAATGGTACTTCTGCATATAATCCAACTACCTGTTCTCTAATCTGAGTGTTGTTTTCTAAAAACTTCGAGACCTTAACAGTGAATTGGGCTACTTCGGTTGCACTAGGAACAGCAGGGCTCTTAATTGTTACAACCATTGGAACATCAGGGAGAAAAGAACTGGCAAGGGTGACTCTTTCAATCATAGACTGAACAAACTGATCTCCCATGCTTAATTGTCCATCTATACCAGCTTCAACAATGACATATGACCTCACCTTCTTGATAAAACCAAAAATCCTTTGCAGGTCTCGTTCATGTGCTCTATTCAAATTCTCTAAGATTGACAATGGGAATGCTACTGAGACTCTTACTTCACTTTCTAGATGAAGGGTACTGAGGACTGAATGGATTGATTTTAAGGTTGACAAAACCACTGGTAGTGGAATTTGTCCTGAATAGTCTTTGCCACCCCTAATTATGATGCTATGAATGTTGACATGTGGAAGAAAGTTCACAACATGGGTTTTCAGCCATGAAATAACAGATGACTTGGAATTAACAGAACTTCCAACTAGACATTTACTTAAGTAAAGATCAACAGATACACCAGAGTCAGATAGAGAACTCAAAACCTTATGGTCTGCTGCAAAAACCCGAATCTGAGACAAGGTGACCTTGTTTTGCTTCAGGAATGATATAGTTCTGGTAGGTGATGAAGTTGCAGTTGCTCTTGCTTTACAGGAGAAACCTACTAGAGTTCCTATAAAGAGGGAAATAAGACACTCAAAATATGACACTGATAAACCAATATAGCAACAAGAAATTAATCAGAAGGAATAATATTATATATGCAGCATCACAAAAGGCTAATTTGAACAAAATTGAGATTACTAATTTTGTGATCAAACTTTGGGTTCTTAGTACGGTAAGCTAGTTTCACAAATCCCCAGCAATTGTTAACTTATTCTAGAAACCAAAAGCAAACTCAGAAAAAGAAAAAGGTCATAGAAAATGGGACTACGTTTTCTTGGATTATTTCCACAGCAAACTGCAAGAAAGAAATACTGGTTTTTGAGTAATAGTAGTTACTTACCAGAAGAGCATATAGTAAAGAGTGACAGGAAGAGAATGAAGAGGCATTTTGATGCTCCTTTAGCCATATTAGTGAGATGTGTTTCTGGTTACTAGAAAGAGACCCAATTGGATTTTTATTGAGAAGCATATAATGGCAGAGTTTTAAGGACAATGCACATAGAAGTGGAATAAAAGCCGTTAGAGAGAGTGAAGGGAAAAAGTATAGTAGATAAAGGTAAAAAGAGAGAACAGATAAAAGTGTTAAAAGAAAGATAGCCATGTTGTAATGACAAAGAAAAGATGTTACTTTGTCATGAAGGATGGGTTGGAAATATTCTGTCTAATAATATTACAGTGTAAAGAATCAAGTCCAACTATGCTTTCTGTGCTTCTTTATCTTTCCCAAAGCCATAAGCTCAAAATCAAAAGCAGCCTGACTAGGCAAATGACAAACCATATGCACATGCGTGTACAAACAAATGCACTACAGTAAGGGTTTATATTGCATATTGCCTTGTCTTTTAGCCATGTTTTGGTTTCAGGGATTAGTGATAGTATAGGCATCTTAAAAAAGGAAGAACATCAAAGTTTTAAACCAAAAAAATCCCACATGGTCACATAGATATTCTCTATGTCTGTCTTATATTTGTCAGTATATTATCAGACAATGAATATTAGAAGTTACTATTTCTGAACAAGAAAAAGAAAAAGAAAAATCACATTTTAAAGATGACCCAAAAGCTTGAGGCAGTAACTATTGGATTAACCTTGCACGATTATATTATTGCAAAGAATTTATTGCCTTATCTTTATGGATCTACAGATTGACAAAGGAAATTTCTGATAACACAAAAGTTGGCTTAACTCATACGCTGAGCTTATTTTCAACTTATTTAGTTTATTTAGCTTATGTATAACTTTTCAAACTCCTATTTTTTAGGTATCACGGAACTTTTGTCCAAGTTATTTTTTTAAGGTAAAAGTTAATGGATGCTCTAAGAGTATATAGGAAAGTTTTTATGAAAAAAAAAAAAATCAGTTAATATTTTGACAACTTTTTATTTTGTATATCAAAATTTTTTAACAAGAAAAATGTTAATGAATGTCATAAGAGCATTGGTTTAGAAACTATTTTTAGAAACATTTTATCAAAAAATGATAAAGCAATTATTTTTTCTGATAGTTTTATTTATATTTTTCTTGAAAGTAAGGTTAAAAACTTTTTTAATATAATTTATTAACAATTACCTTAACGACACTTGTAAACATAACCCTTTTAACAATAATTCAATAACAAATGTAGGGCACCTGTTTACTGGATATATATATATATATATATATTTTATTATTATTATTTTTTAGCTCAATCATCAATCATTAAAGAATCACAGTAAATTTACATAACGAGATTAGTCTAGAAGGATGACAGTAGTGGGGCACCCTTTGGACTATCCTAGGAGGACAAAGATTAGAAGTTGGTTGGATAATGTCAAAGAGGATAACAAAGTCAATTGGGCTTAGCTAAGCAAAAACCATTACAAGAACTAATTAATTTCAACTTTGCAGGTGGAAAAAGGTGTTCCGGGTATTAGGCCTCAAATTCATTTTACTTTCCGCATGCCTTCTTTGATAAGTTTGTTTTTTTGTTTTAGATGGAGTTCGGGAAGCCTTACATAAGTTGTAGTTTGTAGAAAACAAACAATATTCCATAACAAGGCACATCATCGCTGTTAAATCACAGATCTAGTCGTGCTAATGGACATTATCATGACCTTAAGTCCTTGACAGACCATGTAAATTATTATTATTATTATGTTTTTTGGTGGGGTTGTGGGGATTATTATCTTGAATAAATTTCCGAGCAAAAACTTGTCCTTCTTACTTCTTTTTATATCCACCATAATTCCATTTCTTTTAGTGAAAAAAGTGTCAATCACAGAAGAAGAGTTAAATCAGGGTTCAAGGAGATACTTGGATAAAAATGGGCATTTGTCCCTAATTTATAAATTATGTAGCAAAATGTGCCTGTTTTAAAATTATTTAGTAAAATGTCATTGTTTTTAAAACTCGATTTTAACAAAATTGGGTTACAGATGGAACTCGATATTGCTAATGTCGAGTTTCACTTAAAAATATACACATAAATCAATTTTAAGGATATCAAGTTTTACACAAAACTCAATTTTATTAAAAAATATGGACATTTTACTAAGTAATTTGACATTTTACCACATAGTTGGTAAATTATGGGAAATGCCCATTTTCGCCGGTGATACTTTGCACAAACTTTTCCAAATAGTAACTTGCTAGCCAACATATATTCTTGCACTTTACCATGTTTTTATACCTAAGCTCAAGGCAAAAAAATAAAAAATCATGCACGATACATGTTGGAGACTGAGTTGAGTTGACAGAGTCTCCTAGACATTAAGGAACACACATATTGGATGCATGAGCGGTGAGCCAGGACCATGCGTGTGCATTGGCACATATTCAAATGAGATCTCTGTACAAGTGCATTATAAATTGAATTATGCTTGGGATACAACTTTTGTTACAACTTTGTGCCACAATTCGTCACATGGCGAGTTGTAATGGATAAAAGTGTGTCAATGGGCTATTTGAGGACATTTCCTTATCAATCACAACTCACTATGTGGTGAGTTGTGACACAAAATTATGCCAAAAATTGTGTCCCAGCATAATTCTTATAACTTTTATACTGCAAAACAGTCCCGACCTATTTGTGGACTGATCTTCTTCTGCTGACTAGCCTTTTTTAACCAATCCTAGTAGCGGCTCCTTCTTTCTGCGGGTTTAAGTTAAAATATACAACATGAGTGGGGACTGGGGACAACCCATGTGAAATTATCTATGAATATCAAGTTTTATGAATATTTTGCTACTTTAATTTTTTTGAAAATTTAAATGAAATTCGACGTTGTTAATGTCGAGTTCTACTTAAAAATATACATATAACTCGATTTTGAGAATATCAAGTTTTATACAAAAATCGATTTTGTTAAAATCGAGTTTAAAAAACAAGAACATTTTACTAAATAATTTCAAAATAAAAGCATTTTGCCATATAGTTTGTAAAGTAGGGACAAATGCCTATTTTGCGGGATGATACTTTGCACAAACTTTTCCAAATAGTAACTTGCTAATGCTAGCCAACATATATTCTTGCACTTTACCATGTTTTTATTCCTAGGCTCAATGCAAAAATAAAAAATAAAAAATTCATGCATGATACATCTTGGAGACTGAGTTGAGTTGACAGAGTCTCCTAGACATTAAGGAACACACATATTGGATGCATGAGCGGTGAGCCTGGACCATGCGTGTGCATTTGCACATATTCAAATGAGATCTCTGTACAAGTGCATTATAAATTTTATACTGCAAAGCAGTCCCAACCAATTAGGCCTATTTTTGGACTGATCTTGCTTCTGCTGACTAGCCTTTTTTAACCAATCCTATTAGCGGCTCCTTCTTTCTGCGGATATAAGTTAGAATATACAACATGAGTGGGGACTGGGGGCAACCCATGTGGAATTATCTATGGTACTTCTCTTCTTTCAAATTAATGAATCAAAAGCTCCTTGTCTGACTAGGTATGGGCGGAAAGCAAACATGCAAGGAAGAGAGAGATGGTCATACATTCATAATGGTGATATGGTTTTTATAAATTTTAAATAAAAAGTTTTAAAAGATTCCTTGTAAGGATCTGAGAAAACGGAAAGAGAAGAAAGAAAACCAATTCTGGTGATTTTGGCACATGAATATTATACTTTTTTGCTTTTGGTTTTGTTTGATTGCATCATAAATGAAAGTGGGATTGGTTTATATAAGATCATTCTCTTCTTCCTGAGTCAGATTTGATTGTAACAAGCCTACGCAGATTATATCAAAGAGAAAAGAAAAAAGTAGTGATCTTTCTCATACCAACTATTAAGAGATTTCGATGAAAGGTGCATTTGAGATCAGATATGAGGTGTAAATGTCCGTAACTTTTGGACACACATCATGCAAGATTATTGTAGAAGATA